>NC_069499.1:1504634255-1504636755 GCF_027579735.1 Bombina bombina | reverse complement strand
TGGTGCTGTCCATGTGGACACA
This sequence comes from Bombina bombina, assembly GCF_027579735.1. Lineage (NCBI taxonomy): Eukaryota > Metazoa > Chordata > Amphibia > Anura > Bombinatoridae > Bombina > Bombina bombina. The sequence continues at coordinate 1,504,636,733 of NC_069499.1, read as the reverse complement.
GTATACACAGTGTCCACATGGGTAGCTCCCTTTAACTCCTCTGTCCTTTCTCAGCCAATCAGCAGAAGAAGGACTTCTCACGAATTGACTTTTTACCAAAATATCTCTCAGGCTTTGTGCTTTACGGGCTGTCAGAAGTGGCTTATCGCCAATCACCTTTTTGACTTTGTCATCCAGAGTCAAAATGTGCCAGTTTTTTCTCAAAACTGATCTGACATTTTGCCATTGGTTGTTAAATTTTGAAATAAATCTGATATTACCTTGGTCAGATTTTGATCTAGTGCCATATAGAAGATCATCCCTACTGGCATGTTTAGCCTTCCACATTGCTTTTTTTAGGGATTTGTTTGAGTACCCCCTTTGAAGAAATCTCTCTTTCATAAGTGATGCATGGATATTAAATTTAGACAGTGAGGAGCAATTCCTTCTCAGGCGAAGGAACTGACCATATGGAATCCCTTTAATTAGGTGTGAAGGATGGCCACTTCCTGCATGTAAGATATTATTAGTGGCATTCTTTTTCCTGAAATTTTCAGTGACAATTTTTTGTCCTTCCTTTTTAATGGTTATGTCTAGGAAATTTAATTCCTTCATATCAGTTTCCGATGTGAGGATGATGTTCCTGTCATTATGGTTCAACATTTGGACAAAGTCATTGAATTCATTCACATATCTGACCCACATCAACACTTTCTCATTAAATATCTCATTATGTAGTTCAAAGATATCAGATTCCCATGCCCCTAAATGGAGGCATGCATACGTGGGGGCACAAACTGCCCCCATCGCCGTACCTCTTACCTGTCGAAAGATTTGTCCATCAAACATGAATACATTGTTCTCAAGGACAAATCTAAGGAGAGAAACAACAAACTCTGTATGTTCCGAACTACAAGGGCCCCTTGTTTCAAGAAACTTTCTTATAGCTTGCAGACCTACCTCATGAGGAATGGAGGAGTATAACCCCTCCACATCTAAGGAGGCCAGAAGGGTGGTTTCATTTATCATGACTCCATCCAATTTCCTAAGAAGGTCTGAGGTGTCTTTAACATAAGATGTCAGGGTTAGCAAAAAAGGTCTTAGGAATTCATCTATATACTCCCCAACCTTTTCTGTCACGCTCCCTATTCCTGAGACTATGGGTCTTCCAGGGGGACATTTTATATTCTTATGCAATTTTGGTAGAATATAAAAGACAGGCATGACAGGAAATTCTGGGAACAAGAATTTAAACTCTCTTTGACTAATTATTCCTCTACATCTTGCCTCATTAAGAAGTATAAAAAGAGAATTTTGAATTTGTTCAAGGGGGTTATTACTCAATCTTATATATTGATTTTTGTCATTTAATTGACGCTTAGCTTCATTTACATAGAGTTTCTCATCTAGTAATACTAGGTTCCCGCCCTTGTCAGCGGGCTTGATCACCAGGCCCATAGCCCTACCTAGCTCTTTTAAGGCTTTTCTTTCTCTAGGTTTCAAATTGTCAACAGTCTGTTTCGAAGCAAGTAAGTCAATATCTTTTTCCATTTGCTTCACAAACAAATTGACAGCTGGAATCAATGAGAGAGAAGGCATATATGAAGACTTAGGTTTAAAGATTGGTTTAGTATATGGGGGACTTAAAGATTCATGGTCACTAGGAGTTTCTTCCTGAGTGTCCGCTGTAAATAGAGACTCTAAGTCACACAAAGCAGATTGGTCACTAGCATCTAAGACCTTTGGCTGGTCAGATTTCATGATAATAGATAAGACAATTTTTCTTGCAAATAAATGTAAATCTTTTATCACTTCAAACTTATCTATTACAGCAGAAGGGCAAAAAGAGAGACCTTTTTTGAGGAGGTCAATATGCGCCATATTTAGTGGAAAAGAGGAGAGGTTCACAATTTGCAGTTCATCCTCAATGGGGTTTGTTAGAAGCCCCTGCGATTCCCCCTCCCCCTGAATCTCCCTCTGTTCTGACCGTATTGATCCCCTCTCCCTCTGATTTGTCGGGTTTGGTATCTCTTCTCTTTCACAGGAGTACCATAAGGGTCTTTTCCTTTTTCCCCTTCTTTTCTTTCTCTTTCTTCTTTTTGGGCTGTACCAGAGTAGTTTTTTGAAGTGCTAGATTCAGAATCAGATGCATCTGTTCCTGAATCATATGTGCCTTTCTGTGACTTATAAATATAGACTCTTCCATTTTTATAATCGTCTTGGTCACGTCTAAATTTCCTACATTTACGTGTTTTAATATCTGATTTTAATTTTGTGACATTTAGACTAGTTTCCCCATTTAGCTTTTCAAAGCTTGGGTCATTTTCAAAGGTATTTACTTTCAAAAGAGCTTTTTCAGCTTCACCTTTTACTTTATCTAGTCTTTTATCATTTCTCTTTATCATCATACCCATCAAATCAAGTGAGGTCGAGGAAAGTTTATCATTCCATTCCTCCACAAAGGAGTCCCCTTCCTCATCCTCTCTTGTATTTGCACCT
>NC_069499.1:1504626755-1504629255 GCF_027579735.1 Bombina bombina | reverse complement strand
GGTCAAACATGGCACCATCGTTGGCCAACCTGTTTATGGCGGACTATGAGTCCATACAAATGAAGGTGTACGAAATGGATGCCATTTTATACTATTGTCGGTATATAGACGACGTCTTCTTGATATGGCGTGATGGCGAACAGGCCCTGAATGACTGGATCCTTACTTTAAACGAGATGGATAGCACTATTAAATTTCAGCACTCGGTCAACAGTGTCACAGTTGATTTTTTAGATGTCAGGGTGTTTAAAACGTCCAATAAGCTGGGTACCACACTGTTCCGGAAGCAAACAGACCGTAACACACTATTACATGCCAGAAGTTGCCACCAGCCTGCACTCATACGGAATATTCCTAAAGCCCAATACCAAAGGGTGATAAGAAACAACACAAATATAGATCTGATGCAGACACAGATGTCAGAAATGACACAAAGATTTCTTCAACGTGGGTACAATAGAAAGAACTTAGAGCAACAACGTGAATCGGCACTTTTAGCCCAACAAGAACAAAGTACCACAAGTACACCAACTCGCCAACTCACGTTTGTGACCACGTACAATCCAGACCAGCATCAGATTGCCAAAGCAATAAAGGAAGAATGGAAGATTCTCCAGAGTGACCCCACACTACCATTCACTGAATGGGCAGCACCACGACTAGCATACCGTAGGGGTAGGAGTCTACGAGACTTCCTGGTTAAGACTGATATCCCTATAAAAAATGAGAAACAGACATGGCTCAAGAGAAAAATTGGATGCTACAAATGCATTAGTTGTGTTACTTGCAACAGTATGCACACTGGCACGACATTTCAACATCCTGATTGTCGTAAAAGATATCAGATAAAATATTACCTGACATGTACAACCCAATTCATCGTATACCTACTTAATTGCCCTTGTGGGAAATTTTACACTGGCAAGACGACGGATGACGCCAGAGTGAGGATGGCGAATCACCGTTCAAGCATTAGATCGGCAATTAACACGGGAAAGGCAGAACATCCGGTGGCTCGCCACTTTCTTGAAGCAGGACATACTGTGAGCGACCTACGCTTCAGAATAATTGACCACGTGCCAGCCCTACGCAGAGGTGGAAACCGAGCCAAGATCCTTCTGAGAAAAGAAGCACGCTGGATACATGAATTATGTACATTGGCCCCAAGAGGTTTAAATATCCAGACGGGGTGGCAGAACTTTCTATAATGGATATGTGCTGTGAGAGTCCATTGATACAGTGTTGTGAGAGTCCATTGATTCATTGGATCTATGCCCATGGGGGCGGGCGATACTGTGTGTATCGCTAATTAATGAGAGTCTACTTTCTACTCTTGAGTTACTTCTCCCTTTTGGAGTTGAAATTTCTTTCCATGGTGTTCCATGATTTTCATATGTTAGATGTTTTATTGGGAAATTGCTATTAGTTGAGGGGTGCTATGTTTTTATTTGTTTTTAATCTTGCTTCATCACTCTGGTTACACTTTCAACCTTTGGTTCTGTCTGTAACTGGTATGCTTTCTATACATGCTCAATGGATTTGACAATAGTTGCGATAAAAGTATGGTGATCAGTGTCTATCACTTTGGACGTCTGGATATGATTGGGTAAGTTATTTTATATGAGGTATATAGGGGGATGTAAGATTTTGTTTGCTTTGGATTATTTTAGGATACATACGGGTACACCATGATCAATATTGTTAGTACTTTTATATTGGTGTACGGACTTATATACATTTTTTCCATAGGTGGTCAGTTCTTATACATAAGGAGTTTGAGATGTAGCCCCCCGAGTGGGGTGGGTACATCCCTGACGTGTTCTTAGAGGGTTTGACACTTAGGGGGTGTGTATTTTCGAGTTATTCTACATGTTTGAATAGTATTAGATTATTTTATTATTTTATTTATCACCATTATTAGTGGGTATTGTATATATGGTTTTAAATAGGGTGGTCCGACGGCAAGCACCATCTGTGACAGATGGTTGGCAGGTTCATAGCACACTTTGTTTCTGAATGGTCCCTCTAATGTGGAGAATGTTTTGTCTTGACAGGTACTGTGGTTGTCCTGTTGGCTCTCTGAGGTGGACAGAAAGAGCAGTTGTTCATTCTGATGCTGATACTTAATTGGGTATGATATTATTCATTATTACCCATTCACGCATATTACAAGCACACAAGCATAGAGCTCTTGGTTGTTAGTCACATTCGAGACTAGTGGTGTATACAGGTTACCATAGTAACCATTATATCAGGATAATGGCGGCTGGTGATATAATGAATAGCGATTTGTGTACATGGATGTTGTGATGAGGAGGCACAACATACAGCCGCAATCGGGATCTGTGCTTTGCATACGGGTTGTGACGAGGAGGCACAACATACAGACGCAATCGGGATCTGTGCTTTGCATACGGGTTTCCATAGCAACTATGCGATAAGGCAATGGTGGTTACGGCGTAGTGTGTAAGTTGTGAGCAATGCCGGTTCAACGTTATGC
>NC_069499.1:1504484255-1504619255 GCF_027579735.1 Bombina bombina | reverse complement strand
GAATGGTTCAAAATACCTTCATCCAGACACTCATTACAGGCTATAGGAAGCGTCTAGAGGTTATTTCTGCTAAAGGAGGCTCTACTAAATATTGATGCAATATTTCTGTTGGAGTGCCCAAATTTATGCACCTGTCTAATTTCGTTTTGATGCATATTGCACATTTTCTGTTAATCCAATAAACCTCATTTCACTACTGAAATATTACTGTGTCCTTCAGTTATTTGATAGATCAAAATGAAATTGCTGATCCAAACATCCAATTATTTATAAATGAAAATCATGGAAATTGTCAGGAGTGCCTAAACTTTTGCATTGGAATGTGTGTGTGTGTATGTGTGTATATATATATATATATATATATATATATATATATATATATATATATATATATATATATATATATATACTCTCACTCATTTCAGTCTCTTGTAAAGTTTCTATACAGCTATGCAGAGCTCTAAGCTCTATCTGCAGGTCATGTTTGGAGCTCCAGTGTCGAGATTATAGTGTGCAGTGACAACTCAGGAGCAGAACATATTCAGTGAATTCACTTACTGCATCAGCTTACATCTTTCTATTTGGTACATGGTAGTGTTTGTCATTAGACTATCATACTACTTTCTATATGATGATTCTCACTGCTTATGTTTTGGCCCATTTGTAATGATTTATTTCTTTATGTACTGTTTCATGGATCATCAGAGAAGAAAATGTTATGTTAAATCCGCTTTTTCATATTAAGATAAGCAGTAAATTGAAGGGTCAGTGAGAATTGTTCAGTAGTTGGTTGGAAGTTTGTTGGAAGTGGCAACTTAAAATTTCAATGATAATGAATTGTCTAATTCTTTGTGTGCCGTCACTTAGTTTGTAAAGAGAGGGTAGAATAGAAAGTAGAAAAATATGTTTGGCTTACCACTAGGCCCATTTCCATCCAAAAGGCAGTCCACTACTTCATTCCTTACTGTTGGGAAATATAACACCTGGCCACCAGGAGGAGGCAAAGACACCCCAGCCAAAGACTTAAATATCCCTCCCACTTCCCCTATTCCCCAGTTATTCTTTGCCTTTCGTCACTATAGATGGTGGCAGAGAAATGTCTGAAGATTTGGATAGTCCTGTAATGAGTATGTTCCCTTCAAAGAAAAGACTGGAGTTTTAAGTAGTCATGTCAACCTCTCAGTGAGAGTATTGATGAAAGTTAGAGCCTGGAGATGCAGGTAAAGTTTTTCTGCGAACCCATCCAGACTGCCCACTAACAGCTCCCAGGCAATCAGTGTTGACGAGTTTCACTGCTTGCTGTTACACATTCAAGTCCATGTCAGAGGCGTTGCTGCAATACTGTCACACTTGAGAGGCTGTGTCTGTTCCACAGCATGGATCCTGGAGGTAAGATCGCTTTATTTATACATTGCTATACAGGGTCACAGTGTGGCTCCTTTATGCCTCAATAGGTTCAAGGGTTTATATATCCTTCAGGGAGATTATTTGAACAGCAAGGGGTTATTTATAACTGCTTTTCTGTGAGTTTTGTGGGCTCATAGACTGTGTGCTTTAGGCTTGTAACAAATAGGTTTCACTTTCGTTTTGTTATATTGCGCAGCTCAAAATAGCTTGGCGCCTTTTTCATAGCAGGGGAAGTCCTGTCCTACACACTACGTGACCGTGTGCGGTCTTTTCATTTTTCCTACAATCTTGCTGCGAACATCACTCCTAGGAGAGCGTTTTCTCTTCTAGCTGTCTGCGTCTAGGAGGTGGTGAGTGCCCCAGCCATTGGGATTATAAAGGTGCCGTTTTTTTTTAATAAAGTGTTTACTTTTTGTCTGTCCTCCTGTGAATATATCCTAGCTATGGAGGACTCTGATATTACATTAGAAGGTTCCGCTCTTTCTGTACTGATTAATAATTCCTGTTATATTGTGAGGAGGCCGTTGTTTGCCCGCCTGCTCAATTTTGTTCCATTTGCCTAAGCACTGTTCTAAAGTCTAAGAAGGGAGAAAAGCCTGCTAATACTCATAACGCTATTAGCCCCTCTGAGCTGTCTATCTCTCACGAATCTAGATCCCCATAGAGTTTACTACCCTTTCTACCCTACACCCTCCGCATGCAGTTCCCTGCTGCACAACTAATCCTCCACCTGGAGGGGACTTTTTTCCTGCAGACTTTACCACGCAGTTTCAATCGGCGGTGTCTGCGGCCTTGAGTGCCTTACCTCGCTCTAACAAACGCAAGACAAAGTTTAAACATAGTTTCTTTCTTAAGATATGGTGAGTCCATGGAATCATCAATTACTAGTGGGAATATCACTCCTGGCCAGCAGGAGGAGGCAAAGAGCACTACAGCAAAGCTGCTATATATGTCACTCCCTTTACCCATAATACCCAGTCTCTTTGCCTGCAGTGCAAGGAGGAGGTGAAGTTTTGGTGTCTGATCTACAATCATGATTTTTTTATTTTAAAAGTAGAGTAGGTTTGCTCTGATCTTTCTAAAGGGTCTAGCCTTAGCCCATGTCGGTCTCTTCAATTTGGCCTTGCTACTGCTCCAAGGATTTTTTCGAAGGTTCTGGGAGCTCTTCTAGCCATTCCCAGAGCACAAGGTATTGCAGTAGCGCCTTACCTGGATGATATCTTGGTGCAGATACCATCTTTTCGTCTAGTGGAAGAACATTCAGAGTCCCTTCTCAATCTTCTTCGATCCCATGGATGGAAGATAAAATTAGAAAAGAGTTCTCTTACTCCAAGTACAAGGGTGAATTTCCTGGGAACTATAATAGACTCCTTATCCATGAGAATATTCTTCACAGATCAGAGAAGTTGCAAGCTAACTTCTGTATGTGGGGGACGCCGGAGTTAGATCTCATGGCATCCTGCCTCAATACCAAGCTACCCAGGTACGGGTCGAGGGATCCTCATGCGGAACTGATAGATGCCCTATCAGTACCATGGAGGTTCAGACTCATATCTTTTTCCTCCATTACCGCTTCTGCCTTGTGTGGTGGCTCGCATCAGTAATTCTGATTGCTCTATCGTGGCCGCGCAGGACGTTGTTTGCGGATCTGGTGGGGATGTCCTCATCTCCTCAGTGGAGGTTACCTTGTCGCAGAGATCTGTTGATACAGGGTCCCTTCATCAAAATCTAGATTCTCTGAGGCTGACTGCGTGGAGATTGAACACTTAGTCTTATCCAAGAAAGGGTTTTCTGAGAGTGTTATCGACACTCTGGTTCAAGCTAGTAAGCCAGTTACTCGTATCTACCATAAAGTGTGGAGGACTTGTACTGGTGTGAAAAGCATGGCTTTTCCTGGCATAAGGTTAAGGTTGACAGAATTTTATCTTTTCTCCAGAATGGTCTGGAGAAGGGTCTATCTGCTAGTTCCTTGAAGGGACCGATATCGGCCCTGTCGGTGTTACTACACAAGAGATTGGCTGAGCTTCCGGATGTGCAGTCCTTACTTAAGGCTCTGACTAGGATCAGACCTGTGTTTAGATCTGGGGCTCCGCCTTGGAGCCTAAATCTTGTTCTTAGTGTTTTGCAGCAGGCAGCATACTGTTGACATTAAACTGTTATCTTGGAAGGTTCTTTTTTTTGCTGGCTATTGCCTCTGCACGCAGAGTTTCTGAGATTTCTACTTTACAATGTGACTCCCTTTATCTTGTTTTCCATGATGAAAAGGCGGTTTTACATACTAAATTAGGTTTCTCCCTAAGGTGGTGTCGGACCGTAACATTAATCAAGAAATTGTTGTTCCTTCCTTGTGTCCTAATCCTTCTTCAGCGAGGAAATACTTGCTTCACAATCTGGATGTTGTTCGTGCCTTAAAGTTCTATCTTCAGGCTACTACGGAAATCAGACAATCTTCCTCTTTGTTTGTCGTCTATACAGGGAAGCGTAAGGGGCAGAAGGCTACTACGACTTCCCTATCTTTCTGATTGAGGAGTGTCATTCGTTTAGCTTATGAGATAGCGGGACAACAGCCTCCTGAGAGGATAACGGCTCATTCCACTAGAGCAGTGGCTTCCTCCTGGGCTTTTAAGAATGAAGCCTCAATGGATCAGTTTGGAAAGAGGCTACCTGGTCCTCCTTACACACTTTTTCTAAATTTTACAAGTTTGATGTGTTTGCTTTTGGGAGAAAAGTTTTGCAGGCTGTGGTGCCCTCAGAATAGGGTTCGCCTCTATTTTTGTTCCCTCCCATTATTCATTGTGTCCTCTGGAGCTTGGGTATAGTTTTCCCAACAGTAAGGAATGAAGCCGTGGACTCTCCCTATCTTAGGAAGGAAGACATAATTTATGCTTGCCAGATAAATTCCTTTCCTTCCAGATAGGGAGAGTCCACGGCCCTCGCCCGTTTTTTCTTGTCTATGGGCGGTCCCCTATTATTTATGTTATTGTTTTGGCACCATTTATACCCTAATGTTTCTCCTACTTTTCGGCAGAATGACTGGGGTAAATGAGGAAGTGGGAGGGATATTTAAGCCTTTGACTGGGGTGTGTCTGCCTCCTCCTAGTGGCCAGGTGTTGTATTTCCCAACAGTAAGGAATGAAGTTGTGGACTCTCCCTGCCAGGAAGGAAAGGAATTTATCTGGTAAGCATAAATTGTTTTTTAATTAATAGTCATAAATTTTGCTAAGAGGACCTTATAAATGTGTGTACATACATTTGTGAAATAAATTTGCACTTTATTATTATTATTATTATTATCATCAGGTATTTATAAAGCGCCAGCAGATTACGTAGCGCTATACAAGAAATAATGGAACATTACAGGGATGCATTAAATACACAAACAAACAAGTGCAATATTGGGGTACATTACAGTTATAGGTGCAATAATTGAGTTATACAAAAGGAGAGGAATGCCCTGCCCTTGAGCACAATCAGTAGTAGTTCACTTTAAATACAAAGTGGCCTACAGGTAGAGAGGTTCTCAAGCTTACAATCTAAAGGAGAGGGAATGGACACAAAAGGTTTGGGAGAAGGGAAATATGTCTGATATAAGGCAGTGTAAACAGGGTGAGTGAAATGTGTGGTGAGTAAATGAGGGTTGGAAAAGTGTAACAATATGATAAAGTGTCCGTTCAGAGGCTGTGAGTGTGAAGTAGTGTCTCTATCCTGGGTCATGACAGCTGCACCTAATTGCTGTTAAGTGATTATATATTAAGGTAAACACCAGGGTGGGAGGTGGATGGAGGCTTGGTGGGCTAGTGCGTGCCGAGAGCCTGTAGGATTGCTTGTTGCTGTTAGGTCTGTGTGAGAAAGAGAGTTTTAAAGGTAAGACTTCCTGTTGATAAAGGGTAGGTGTATGGGGGGGAGGTGTAGCTGGGAATGTTAAAACCAATTCCAAATTAGCCCAACAGATACAAGGAAACACATTTTAATACAGGTAGAAAACCCTTTATCAAACTGCTTGAAATCGATTTCATCTTTAATCAGATGGTGTAAACCAATTTTCATATAACTGCATATAATAGACAATATTATAAAGAAGAATATAATTAGATACTGATCTAAAAACCCAGAATAAAACCCTTTAAAAACTCACTTAGAAGCTCCCAGTTTAGCACTATTGATGAGGTATGGCTGGGACCCCAGTGAAAGGTGCTTGGAAAGCAGAAAGAGCAGACCCCCCTTCTCTGCATATGAAAAGACAGATTACACAAACAATAGCAGCAATAATCTGTAGACCTGGGTCTAAATCTGATACTTTGGGGCTTGGTTAGGAGTCTGGAAATCAGCACAATGTTATTAGAAATTAGCAAAACTATATGTTGTTACAAAAACACTCCCGGATGAGCTATATAAATGAATAATCTACAAAACTTTTTATGCAATTTCCTTTTAACCTTTTTACACTGTTAGGACATTCAATGTCTAGGACCTTGTATGTCATCCTGCAGCCTCTTTCTTTCTGAGAATGAAAAATCGGACCTGGGGGCATACCTAGCAGCATAGTCAGTCCCCATGATCCGATCCTGGCTTTGAAATCATGTGATCGTATCGACAATCACATGATTTCCTTTTTCAAGCAAATGTTTACCTCAGAACTTTGTTTTTGGAATTCTGGATTTGTGAATTTGTACCTCTAGTAGTTTCTAAACATTTATATTGACCATTATCTAATCTTAAACATCTGTATTAATCCACTGAATAGCTTTGTGGGGTTTTTTTTTTTTTGGTTGCTTGCAGTTAAATTTATCTTTATTATTATTTTTTTCACTTGTTAGGTTGATTTGGACCCAAATGCACAAACAAGAAGTCCAGAATCTCGAGCCAACGCTGGTTTTCTTAATCCTAAATTTCATCGTAAAGATAACTCTAGTCAAAGACATTTGAATGTCCACCTCACTCCTCCCCATCCACAGTACCCCATTCCAAGCCGTCACTACCAACATTTGCCTCCGTTACAAAGACCACCATATTCTTTACAACAGCAGCAAAACCTACTAGCCCAGCAACAAAATCATTTGTCGGAACTGCAAAACCAAATACCTCCTCAACAGAGCCACATGGTTCAGCAGCAGAACCATTTAAATCAGCAACCTCCATCACAAGCTTCCCAGCTATCTCCTGCTTTCCAGCCAAGTCCCAACCACTCCTTTTTCAACAGCCCAATTCCCCACCGGTCTCATTCTCCCAGTGTAGATGGACTTATCCCAGAGCAACCTCCTCCTCCAATGCTGCAAGATGTCAATAACCCTCTTAGGTCTGTTGCCCAACACAATTCTTTGTTGTCTTCACATATGAACAGTTTTATTGAAGACGGCCATCCAGGGATGGGTACTGGGGAACCTTTAGGTAAGTTCTCTTACTTTATGCAAAATATCTGTCAAATTATAGATGGTTTTATTTTGAACCATAGAATTGAAATATGTACTTCTTCAAAATAAGATCACAAGCATAATCGTATCATGATAGATTCAAACTGACTGCATAAACTCTGAAAATCTTTTTTTCACATTGATTTCTGTTAGATCGCTTGCATGGAAATGTAGCCTTGGAAACATTAAGGCAGCAGCAACAGACAAGGTTGCAACAGTGGAGTGAGCAGAATGCATTTCTCAGTCAAGGTGGCATTCCGTATCCACACCACCCTCATCCTCATCTACAGCATCTCCCCCAGCAAACAATGGGAATACCACAACAGCAATTAGTTAGGCCAAACTGGAAAATATCCCATAATACAGAGGAGGAATCTGAAGCAGCTTATTCCAGGTATGAGTTTGTGTGTGTGTGTTACATATATTTATAACTGTGTATGTCTTTAGTTGTATCTGTTATATATATGTGCTATATTTTATATTTTGAGGTTAAGTGTATGATCATTTGGGTTTGATAGTAATTTGATAGTGATAGGTCCTCTGGTTTACCATGCTATTATTTATTCTTTATAGGTTCCAGGAATTTTTACGTGAACTGTCCCACCATGATCAGGGTGAGAATAGAGAGATAACGGAAATGCCTCCTCCCCAGTCTAGACTGTTACAGTACAGACAGATCCAGCCAAGAAGTCCACCAGCACTCGCTTCCCCTTCCTCCAACAGCAGTCACTATCCCAACTTTACTGAAAACAGAGACCTGGATATACCCAACAATCCCTCTTATCCACAACACGTGACTCATATGTACAACAACCCGTACCCCTTGCCATCTGGGCACGTAACCCCACCACCCCTAAAATACCTGCAGCATGATGGATCGTGGACGTATGCTAACTTTCAGCAAAATCCTTTAATGGGACAGGGTTTTCATTATGGCATGTCCCCTCTGCAGCACAGACCAACACAAAACCCATTCATTCAACTACAAAACCATCAGCAAGCAGTTGGTCAGGAATCATTTCACCCCCCTTCATCAAGAGCAGTCTCCACTTCTTCACTCCACAGTTTAGAAGAGGTAAGTAGCTGCAAGATTTGCCTTGTCTTTATTTTATTTTATTTTATTTTTTTATTGCTGAAGACCAATTTTAATTTAGGAGAATATATTTTACAGACCTAAAATGTTCTGCTTTAAATCAAGTAAAGCTTGCTCTATCACTGAGGCATGGAAGCTAAGTTAGATATGTTTTAACAACAAGTTTCTGTACGAATGTTCTTTTCTTTTTTCTTTTTTTATTATTTCATACAGGTGGTGAGAGTCCATGATCCATTTCTCCTGGGAATTAGTCTTCCCTGCCACTAGGAGGAGGCAAATATTGCCAAACCCCATAAGCTCTATAAAAAACCCTCCCTGCCTCACTGGCACCTCAGTCTTGTCTTTGCCTCCCCTGGGGGAAGGTGAAGAATGAATATGTGCATGTAGTTCTTCAATGAGAGTTGAGATCCATTTCCTCTCAAAGTGCCTGGTCAGAGGGATGCGTATGGTTTGTATCTAGCCCTTTTTTTGCGCATACTTGGTTTTTTTTTTCTTGCGTTTTTATCATTTAAATGTGCTCAGATCACACGCGTCGACTTTTGGGTCTGCGCGCGTCTGGTTTTGGAGTGCTTTTTCCTTTATTTGCCGTCGGATTTTGCGGGCTCCTATCTGTTATTGCGCTATCTTGTCAACTGTTACTGGAGGTAAAGGCTTTTCTTCTTCAGGACAAGAAGTCCAGCGTTAAGTCTAAGGCTTCTAGGCGCTTTTGTCAGAATAGGAAATCAGATTCCTCCTCTTGTTAGCAAGGACACTCTGGTCCAGCCTGGGAGCCCAGTTCCATTTGGAACAGGTCTAAGCAATCCAAATAATCTTCACCTACTTCCAAGTCCTTAATGAAGGTACAGCCCCCGGCCCAAGAGCTCTGGTAGAAGGCAGGCTGTGTCTTTTTCAATAAAACACAATTTATTAAAACACTTTAAAATAAGTAGAGCATCCATACTGTGATTCGCTACGCGTTTCTCAATCGCTATGGCTGTTTCCTCAGGCATAATCTTTATTGGCTGTCTACTGTGAGCAGTCCGGTAGAGTGGTTGCCTGTCGGTGAGGAATAAGTCTAGTAGTTTTGTTTTTTTTTTTTTTTAATAATCTTTTTATTGAAGACAAAGAAAAAATAATAAGGTTACATGCATATTAAAACGAAGCCATATAAACATAAGAATATACAGAGATGTAAAATTATACATAAGCTAGATCTGTAGGAATGTTTATAATACACAGACTTGTCAATGAAATGCATTCAAAATTCTCAAAGTAAGTCAAGTATAAACAATAGTTATGGCATACATTTCGCAATATGTAAACAGCAAATGGTCTTCATGTGTCTTCCTTATTTATTTATTTTTTTGTTTATAATACAACAAAACAAGTTTTTGTGATATATAAGTAGTGTGGTGAAATTGAACATGCTAAACTTAAAACTTGTAACTCAATTTGTAAGTGAAGCTTAACAGTTTCGCTTGGCAAGGTAGTAGAAATAAAGTCAATTTTATGGCAGAGTGAAAAGCTACACATAAAAACATAGAAAATAGATGGGGTAGGTTGCGGTACTGGTTAGAAAAACCGCATAGGTAGGCCTCCTTACCTAGGAGGTACATTATGAGATGGGGGGGGGGAGGTGGTCATTGGGATGTGAATGGAAATTAAGACTAAAAACCATGGCTAGAGGATAATTGTTAATAGTGAGGATTAACATAGGAGTAGCTGGGCATTTGAATAAGGTGGGTATGATATAATGTACTTCACATTATTATAATATCTGGATAGAGACTAGGAGTCAAAGGAAGCGTATAAAATGTAGGGCATCCAATAGATAATGTTGTTATGCTGAGGAGGAGAACAAGTGGAGCTGCTAAGAAGGCAAGGTATAGCTAAGGGTTATAGATTTAGCTAATTAGTATTATTGTTGATCAGACCTGCTGACCTATAAAATGTAGGTAAAGTCCATACCATGGTATTAGAATGGCACCTCTGTAGTATAAGACAAGCTCGATTATGATAGACTGCCCCCAGGATAATATGGGACCTTTAGTTGGGGTTGATGAGGGAACGGACGGTACACTCTGTATGAGTTATATGACAACAATGGAACTGTAGCATTATAGAGAGATGGATAAAGCAGTTAAGCATTATATAACATTTATATGGTAGGACTTAATAAATATAAGGGCGCAGCCTCGGCCGCTGGCAACGCCTGTACTGTAGAGAAATGAAACTCTGCATTCAAATTATTAAGCCTCTAAGTAAGTCCCGGTGGATACTAGTAGGAGTGTGGGAATAATGGATGTCTTTTATGAGTAGGTATTATTCCCAAATTCAACTGTAAGTGGAGACAAGTTACAAGGAAAGAAACCCCATGTAAATACTAAGAGAAACGGGGCCTCAAACCAGGAAAGACAAAACAGTGTAGAAAACGTTTGTACATACATAGTGGTGCCCAATGCTCAGTATAATAAGAATAATATGAGGAAAATACAGGTATATCTACAGTAAATACATCTAATTTAATAAAACAAATTATTAGGGTAGACACTATGCGGTTAGTGCGCCTGGATAGTTGGTGTTAATATTAATATGTACACTAGATCTATAACCTGACAAAACCTAAAACAAATAACAGTGAGTAACTTCCACCCCGAAAATGTCTAAGATACCTGCTAGTGAACACAAGCATAATCAAACTTGAAATGAACTATAGAATGTCTGAGTCCATATCTAAGTATAGACTTCTGGATAGCTATAGACTATAATTTCATCCCATGCCAGATCGCGGGACTGGATGAGCTCTTTGGGCTGACTGCACCGGCCAGCTATGCACTTCTCCTCTCGCTGGGTGAGATATCATTAGCAGTTCTGGGTGAGTGATCTGGAAACGGATCATGTCGCTACTACAGATGCTCTGTGGTTCACGTAAGGGCTGCTCTGGAATAGGCAGGCATCGCTGCTGAATGTCGCTCCACAGACACAGTTCCAATGACGTACCCGGACCGCAGCGAGCACTTGAAGAGCAGGGATACCCAGCATCAAGTGAGAAATAAGGTACCCATTGGTCTGCGTTCTTCCCGGTTAGAGCTTGACTCCGCTGATATGGCTTTGCATCATGGAGGAGGGCCTCCGCCCTACCGTTGTATTTATCAGTAGTTATGTTCAACTTATCATCCTCAGCATTATATGCTTCTTGCCTTTGTGTCGTCAAAGTAGATGAAATACACTTATAAGTTGCTGCAGCTAAGATCTTGGTCAACTGTGCCTCTAGAAACTGGTAGGAAGTCTCAATAAGGCCCAAAGCTATTGACTCCCAATCCTCGACGGCTGTCATTTTCCTTTTAGAGAGGTTAGCACTGCTGCTGGTGTTGCTTCAAAGGTTACTCCGATATCTCATATTAGCAAACTAGGTGCATATATTAAGTCGCTATGCGGGTAGTGTAAGCTTTTGTCCTTGTCTCTGTTAGTTCTTAATTGCAAGTAGCTGCACTCGCAGTCTGTACCCTCGTGGCTACGTTGTGAGGTTTAGGTTGCGGGTAAATAGAATAAGCAGATGCCCAAACTCGATTAGCAGGGTGCTGTTTGAAGGGATCTCATGGGGAACTTCAATAATTCTGCATATTCGTACATGAAGCTATGATTTTACCCCAATTATTAGGCATTAGACCCGGAGCTCCTGCATTATACGTCCTGCTGCTAAGGTAGATGGCTCCGCCCCCAGTCTAGTAGTTTTTGGCACTTACATATATAGGCTATTTTGGTTCATATTGTTTTGTACATTATAGCCAGGGGACTATTTTTCTAGGCAATTTTCTTTATATATTATATTTTTATTGAGCTACAGAGACCTAGGTTTTTAAGTTTAAATTTGCAAGAGTTTATATTTTTAGTGTATATACTGAAAGGTCCCCTGTTTATGGATTTTTTTTGCCCACTGTTGCTATCTTGGATTTCTTGTCTAGATCCCGGATTGCTTGCCTACCACATTGATCTGTTGTTTGTCTGTTTTTTCTATATGATGGAGCATATGGAATCTTTCCCCAATACTTTAAAAGCACAGCCTACAACAGAATTGTTATTGTTTTAAAAGCTAGATAATCCCTTTATTACCCATTCCCCAGTTTTGCATAACACAGTTATAATAATATACTTTTAACGTCTGTGATTATCTTGTATCCAAGCCTCTGCAAACTGCCCCTTTATTTCAGTTCTTTTGACAGACTTGCAGTCTAGCCAATCAGTGCTTGCTCCCAGATAACTTCACATGCACGAGCACAGTGTTATCTATATGAAATACGTGAACTAACACCCTCTAGTGGTGAAAAACTGTTAAAATGCATTCTGAAAAGAGGTTGCCTTCAAGGTCTACGAAATTAGCATATGAACCTCCTAGGTTAAGCTTTCAACTAAGAATACAAAGAGCACAAAGCAAAATTGGTGATAAAAGTAAATTGGAAAATTGTTTAAAATGACATGTTCTATCTGAATCATGAAAGTTTATTTTGGCCTAGACTGTTCCTTTAAATGTTGGCTCCTTGGAAGCCAGATCTGCTTATTACTTTCCTACTAATTTTAAGTGTTTTTTTTGCAAGCTTGTTTCAATGACCCCCGCCCCTACTCAGCTTTGCAATTCTTGTATGTATTTTTTTCTTTCTTTCTAATCAGACCAGTGAATGCTGCTCTTCTAAGGGTATTTGTCCTCCCTCTGTTTGTTCCTTAAAGGGGAGTTCTTCATATTTTGCTCCAGGATTTAAAGGACCATTAAATACAGTTAATTTGTATAATCATCAAACAAATGATAAGAAGACAACGCATCAGCACTTAGTATGAACTTCAAATGAGTAGTAGATTTTTTTTTCTATTATGTTTATTTCCTCTCCCACTGTATCATGTGACAGCAATCAGCCAATCACAAATACATATACATATAGTTTGTGAATGCTTGCACATGCTCAGTAGGAGTTGGTGACTCAAAATGTGTAAGCATAAAGACTGTGCACATTTTGTTAATGGGAGTAAATTGGAACGTTGTTTAAAATAGCATGTTCTATCTAACTCATGAAAGTTTAATTTTTACTTGATTGTCCCTTTAAGGATTTTGTACGCTCAACTGTTTCTGAGATGTTGGCGGCTATGCCTCCCCCAAGTAAGCTTAAAGGTTGGTTTCTAAAAACCCTTCCTTTAGCTTATCTTATTTATTTGGTATTAGATCTGTTAAGCTTAATGTTTGAGATTCTGGTTCCTCAGATTTATCTTCTGAGGGTGAGATTTTTTGATGACCAGGATTTGGTTTCTGATCATGATACAGGTTCATCCTCATGTTCAATCTTGAGAATCTTTGGTCTCTTAAGAAAAGTTTTATGTACATTAGGGGTTCAAGATCCTAAGGTGTCTGAGGAAAAGTCTGTTAAAGTGAAGATAAACTTTGATTAATGAAAGCCCGTTTTTTTAAAATACTATTAAAAACAGGGGCACTTTCATTTATCAAAGTTTAGAAGGCAGCTGTTTTGATTAAAAACTTACCTTTGTTTCTCTTGTTAAGTGTGTTCAGTCCACGGGTCATCCATTACTTATGGGATATATTCTCCTTCCCAACAGGAAGTTGCAAGAGGATCACCCAAGCAGAGCTGCTATATAGCTCCTCCCCTCACATGTCATACCCAGTCATTCTCTTGCAACCCTCAACAAAGAAGGAGGTCGCGAGAGGAGCTGGAGTTTTTACTTAATTATTCTTCAATCAAAAGTTTGTTATTTTAAATGGCACCGGAGTGTGCTGTTTTTCTATCTCAGGCAGTATTTGGAAGAAGAAACTGCCTGCGTTTTCTATGATCTTAGCAGGCGTAACTAAGATCCACTGGCTGTTCTCGACATTCTGAGGAGTGGGGTAACTTCAGAAAATGGGAATAGCATGCGGGGTCTCCCGCAAATGAGGTATGTGCAGTACAATATTTTCTGGGAATGGAATTGACTAAGAAAACACTGCTGTTACCCGTATGATGTAAGTACAGCCTTAAATGCAGTAGTAGTGACTGGTATCAGGCTGATAAATGTATGCACAGTAAAGTTATTTTCTAGGGACTAGAATTTGACTGAAAAAATACTGTTAATACTCATATAATGTGTGAGCCTTAACTGCAGTAGAAGCGACTGGTAGCAGGCTTAGTAATAACTTTACACAGCATCTGAAATGTTTTTGAAAACGTTTACTGGCATGTTAATCGTTTTGTGAGGTACTTTGGTGATAAATCTTTTTGGGCATGATTTTTTTCCACACGGCTAACGTATATTTCTGCATAGAAACAGTTATATCAGGTCTCCCACTGTTGTAATAGGAGTGGGAGGGACCTTTTTTAGCGCCTTGTTGCGCAGTTAAAATTCTAGCACAGTCTTCCTGCTTCTTCCTCTTTGATCCAGGACGTCTCCAGAGAGCTCAGGATCTTCAAAATTCGTTTTTGAGGGAGGTAATCAGTCACAGCAGACCTGTGACAGTGTGTTTGACTGTGATAAAAGCGTTAAATCTTAATTTGATATCCGTTTTGGGTACTGAGGGGCTAATCATCCTTTTGCTAATGGGTGCAATCCTCTGCTAATTAATACATTTAAAGAATTGTTGACTATAACTGAACTAGTTCTTTGTTATTCAATTGTGTTTTTTAAAAAAAGCGCTGCAGCGTTTTTTTATATTGCTTGTTAACTTATTGAAGTAATTTCCAAGCTTGCTAGCTTCATTGCTAGTCTGTTTAAACATGTCTGATACAGAGGAATCTGCTTGTTCATTATGTTTAAAAGCCGATGTGGAGCCCAATAGAAATATGTGTACCAATTGTATTGATATTACTTTGAATAAAAGTCAATCTGTACCGATAAAGAAATTATCACCAGACAACGAGGGGGAAGTTATGCCGTCTAACTCTCCTCACGTGTCAGTACCTTCGTCTCCCGCTCGGGAGGTGCGTAAGATTGAGGCGCCAAGTACATCAAGGCCCTTACAAATCACTTTACATGATATGGCGAATGTTATGAAAGAAGTATTATACAATATGCCCGAGTTAAGAGGCAAGCGCGACAGCTCTGGGTTAAGGACAGAGCGCGCCGATGACACGAGAGCCATGTCTGATACTGCGTCACAATTTGCAGAACATGAGGACGGAGAGCTTCATTCTGTGGGTGACGGTTCTGATTCGGGGAGACCGGATTCAGAAATTTCAAATTTTAAATTTAAGCTTGAGAACCTCCGCGTGTTGCTAGGGGAGGTGTTAGCGGCTCTGAATGATTGTGACACGGTGGCAATCCCAGAGAAATTATGTAGGCTGGATAAATACTATGCGGTACCGGTGTGTACTGACGTTTTTCCTATACCAAAGAGGCTTACAGAGATTATTAGCAAGGAGTGGGATAGACCCGGTGTGCCTTTTTCCCCTCCTCCAATATTTAGAAAAATGTTCCCTATAGACGCCACCACACGAGACTTATGGCAGACGGTCCCTAAGGTGGAGGGAGCAGTTTCTACTTTAGCCAAGCGTACCACTATCCCGGTGGAGGATAGCTGTGCTTTCTCAGATCCAATGGATAAAAAATTAGAGGGTTACCTTAAGAAAATGTTTGTTCAACAAGGTTTTATATTACAGCCTCTTGCATGCATTGCGCCTGTCACTGCTGCAGCGGCATTCTGGTTTGAGTCTCTGGAAGAGGCGATTCGCACAGAACCATTGGATGAATCTTTGAGCAAGATTAGAACCCTTAAGCTGGCTAATGCGTTTGTTTCGGATGCCGTAGTGCATTTAACCAAACTTACGGCTAAGAATTCAGGATTCGCCATACAGGCGCGCAGAGCGCTATGGCTTAAATCCTGGTCAGCAGATGTAACTTCTAAGTCTAAACTACTAAACATTCCTTTCAAAGGGCAGACCTTATTCGGGCCCGGCTTGAAGGAAATTATTGCTGACATTACTGGAGGTAAGGGCCACACCCTTCCTCAGGACAGGGCCAAATCAAAGGCCAAACAGTCTAATTTTCGTGCCTTTCGTAATTTCAAGGCAGGAGCAGCATCAACTTCCTCCGCTCCAAAACAGGAAGGAACTACTGCTCGTTACAGACAGGGTTGGAAAGGCAACCAGTCATGGAACAAGGGCAAGCAGGCCAGAAAGCCTACTTCCGCCCCTAAGACAGCATGAAGACAGGGCCCCCCTTTCCGGAGACGGATCTAGTGGGGGGCAGACTTTCTCTCTTCTCCCAGGCTTGGGCAAGAGATGTACAGGATCCCTGGACGTTGGAGATTATATCTCAGGGATACCTTCTGGATTTCAAAACTTCTCCTCCACAAGGGAGGTTTCATCTGTCAAGGTTATCAAGATCGCATATAAGAATAGCATTTCTCCAACATAGGTGTGTCCGGTCCACGGCGTCATCCTTACTTGTGGGATATTCTCTTCCCCAACAGGAAATGGCAAAGAGCCCAGCAAAGCTGGTCACATGATCCCTCCTAGGCTCCGCCTACCCTAGTCATTCTCTTTGCCGTTGTACAGGCAACATCTCCACGGAGATGGCTTAGAGTTTTTTAGTGTTTAACTGTAGTTTTTATTATTCAATCAAGAGTTTGTTATTTTAAAATAGTGCTGGTATGTACTATTTACTCAGAAACAGAAAAGAGATGAAGATTTCTGTTTGTATGAGGAAAATGATTTTAGCAACCGTTACTAAAATCCATGGCTGTTCCACACAGGACTGTTGAGAGGAATTAACTTCAGTTGGGGGAACAGTGAGCAGTCTCTTGCTGCTTGAGGTATGACACATTCTAACAAGACGATGTAATGCTGGAAGCTGTCATTTTCCCTATGGGATCCGGTAAGCCATGTTTATTAAGATTGTAAATAAGGGCTTCACAAGGGCTTATTAAGACTGTAGACTTTTTCTGGGCTAAATCGATTCATTATTAACACATATTTAGCCTTGAGGAATCATTTAATCTGGGTATTTTGATAAGATTATATCGGCAGGCACTTTTTTAGACACCTTTCTCTTTAGGGGCTTTCCCAAATCATAGGCAGAGCCTCATTTTCGCGCCGGTGTTGCGCACTTGTTTTTGAGAGGCATGACATGCAGTCGCATGTGTGAGGAGCTCTGATACATAGAAAAGACTTTCTGAAGGCGTCATTTGGTATCGTATTCCCCTTTGGGCTTGGTTGGGTCTCAGCAAAGCAGATACCAGGGACTGTAAAGGGGTTAAAGTTAAAAACGGCTCCGGTTCCGTTATTTTAAGGGTTAAAGCTTCCAAATTTGGTGTGCAATACTTTTAAGGCTTTAAGACACTGTGGTGAAATTTTGGTGAATTTTGAACAATTCCTTCATATTTTTTCGCAATTGCAGTAATAAAGTGTGTTCAGTTTAAAATTTAAAGTGACAGTAACGGTTTTATTTTAAAACGTTTTTTGTACTTTGTTATCAAGTTTATGCCTGTTTAACATGTCTGAACTACCAGATAGACTGTGTTCTGAATGTGGGGAAGCCAGAGTTCCTTCTCATTTAAATAAATGTGATTTATGTGACAATGACAATGATGCCCAAGATGATTCCTCAAGTGAGGGGAGTAAGCATGGTACTGCATCATTCCCTCCTTCGTCTACACGAGTCTTGCCCACTCAGGAGGCCCCTAGTACATCTAGCGCGCCAATACTCCTTACTATGCAACAATTAACGGCTGTAATGGATAATTCTGTCAAAAACAGTTTAGCCAAAATGCACACTTATCAGCGTAAGCGCGACTGCTCTGTTTTAGATACTGAAGAGCATGACGACGCTGATAATAATGGTTCTGAAGGGCCCCTAAACCAGTCTGATGGGGCCAGGGAGGTTTTGTCTGAGGGAGAAATTACTGATTCAGGGAACATTTCTTAACAAGCTGAACCTGATGTGATTACGTTTAAATTTAAGTTGGAACATCTCCGCATCCTGCTTAAGGAGGTATTATCCACTCTGGATGATTGTGACAAGTTGGTCATCCCAGAGAAACTATGTAAAATGGACAAGTTCCTAGAGGTCCCGGGGCTCCCAGAAGCTTTTCCTATACCCAAGCGGGTGGCGGACATTGTAAATAAAGAATGGGAAAGGCCCGGTATTCCTTTCGTCCCTCCCCCCATATTTAAAAAATTGTTTCCTATGGTCGACCCCAGAAAGGACTTATGGCAGACAGTCCCCAAGGTCGAGGGAGCGGTTTCCACTTTAAACAAACGCACCACTATACCCATAGAAGATAGTTGTGCTTTCAAGATCCTATGGATAAAAAATTAGAAGGTTTACTTAAAAAGATGTTTGTTCAGCAGGGTTACCTTCTACAACCAATTTCATGCATTGTCCCTGTCGCTACAGCCGCGTGTTTCTGGTTTGATGAGCTGGTAAAGGCGGTCGATAGTGATTCTCCTCCTTATGAGGAGATTATGGACAGAATCAATGCTCTCAAATTGGCTAATTCTTTCACCCTAGACGCCACTTTGCAATTGGCTAGGTTAGCGGCTAAGAATTCTGGGTTTGCTATTGTGGCGCGCAGAGCGCTTTGGTTGAAATCTTGGTCAGCTGATGCGTCTTCCAAGAACAAGCTACTTAACATTCCTTTCAAGGGGAAAACGCTGTTTGGCCCTGACTTGAAAGAGATTATCTCTGATATTACTGGGGGTAAGGGCCACGCCCTTCCTCAGGATCGGCCTTTCAAGGCCAAAAATAAACCTAATTTTCGTCCCTTTCGTAGAAACGGACCAGCCCAAAGTGCTACGTCCTCTAAGCAAGAGGGTAATACTTCTCAAGCCAAGCCAGCTTGGAGACCAATGCAAGGCTGGAACAAGGGAAAGCAGGCCAAGAAACCTGCCACTGCTACCAAGACAGCATGAAATGTTGGCCCCCGATCCGGGACCGGATCTGGTGGGGGGCAGACTCTCTCTCTTCGCTCGGGCTTGGGCAAGAGATGTTCTGGATCCTTGGGCGCTAGAAATAGTCTCCCAAGGTTATCTTCTGGAATTCAAGGGGCTTCCCCCAAGGGGGAGGTTCCACAGGTCTCAGTTGTCTTCAGACCACATAAAAAGACAGGCATTCTTACGTTGTGTAGAAGACCTGTTAAAAATGGGAGTGATTCATCCTGTTCCATTAGGAGAACAAGGGATGGGGTTCTACTCCAATCTGTTCATAGTTCCCAAAAAAGAGGGAACGTTCAGACCAATCTTAGATCTCAAGATCTTAAACAAGTTTCTCAAGGTTCCATCGTTCAAAATGGAAACCATTCGAACAATTCTTCCTTCCATCCAGGAAGGTCAATTCATGACCACGGTGGATTTAAAGGATGCGTATCTACATATTCCTATCCACAAGGAACATCATCGGTTCCTAAGGTTCGCATTCCTGGACAAGCATTACCAGTTCGTGGCGCTTCCTTTCGGATTAGCCACTGCTCCAAGGATTTTCACAAAGGTACTAGGGTCCCTTCTTGCTGTGCTAAGACCAAGGGGCATTGCTGTAGTACCTTACTTGGACGACATTCTGATTCAAGCGTCGTCCCTTCCTCAAGCAAAGGCTCACACGGACATCGTCCTGGCCTTTCTCAGATCTCACGGATGGAAAGTGAACGTGGAAAAGAGTTCTCTATCTCCGTCAACAAGGGTTCCCTTCTTGGGGACAATAATAGACTCCTTAGAAATGAGGATTTTTCTGACAGAGGCCAGAAAAACAAAACTTCTAGACTCTTGTCGGATACTTCATTCCGTTCCTCTTCCTTCCATAGCGCAGTGCTTGGAAGTGATAGGTTTGATGGTAGCGGCAATGGACATAGTTCCTTTTGCGCGCATTCATCTAAGACCATTACAACTGTGCATGCTCAGTCAGTGGAATGGGGACTATACAAACTTGTCTCCGAGGATACAAGTAAATCAGAGGACCAGAGACTCACTCCGTTGGTGGCTGTCCCTGGACAACCTGTCACAAGGGATGACCTTCCGCAGACCAGAGTGGGTCATTGTCACGACCGACGCCAGTCTGATGGGCTGGGGCGCGGTCTGGGGATCCCTGAAAGCTCAGGGTCTTTGGTCTCGGGAAGAATCTCTTCTACCGATAAATATTCTGGAACTGAGAGCGATATTCAATGCTCTCAAGGCTTGGCCTCAGCTAGCGAGGGCCAAGTTCATACGGTTTCAATCAGACAACATGACAACTGTTGCGTACATCAACCATCAGGGGGGAACAAGGAGTTCCCTGGCGATGGAAGAAGTGACCAAAATCATTCTATGGGCGGAGTCTCACTCCTGCCACCTGTCTGCTATCCACATCCCAGGAGTGGAAAATTGGGAAGCGGATTTTCTGAGTCGTCAGACATTGCATCCGGGGGAGTGGGAACTCCATCCGGAAATCTTTGCCCAAGTCACTCAACTGTGGGGCATTCCAGACATGGATCTGATGGCCTCTCGTCAGAACTTCAAAGTTCCTTGCTACGGGTCCAGATCCAGGGATCCCAAGGCGGCTCTAGTGGATGCACTAGTAGCACCTTGGACCTTCAAACTAGCTTATGTATTCCCGCCGTTTCCTCTCATCCCCAGGCTGGTAGCCAGGATCAATCAGGAAAGGGCGTCGGTGATCTTGATAGCTCCTGCGTGGCCACGCAGGACTTGGTATGCAGATCTGGTGAATATGTCATTGGCTCCACCATGGAAGCTACCTTTGAGACGAGACCTTCTTGTTCAAGGTCCGTTCGAACATCCGAATCTGGTCTCACTCCAGCTGACTGCTTGGAGATTGAACGCTTGATCTTATCGAAGCGAGGGTTCTCAGATTCTGTTATTGATACTCTTGTTCAGGCCAGAAAGCCTGTAACTAGAAAGATTTACCACAAAATTTGGAAAAAATATATCTGTTGGTGTGAATCTAAAGGATTCCCTTGGGACAAGGTTAAGATTCCTAAGATTCTATCCTTCCTTCAAGAAGGATTGGAAAAAGGATTATCTGCAAGTTCCCTGAAGGGACAGATTTCTGCCTTGTCTGTGTTACTTCACAAAAAGCTGGCAGCTGTGCCAGATGTTCAAGCCTTTGTTCAGGCTCTGGTTAGAATCAAGCCTGTTTACAAACCTTTGACTCCTCCTTGGAGTCTCATCTTAGTTCTTTCAGTTCTTCAGGGGGTTCCGTTTGAACCCTTACATTCCGTTGATATTAAGTTATTATCTTGGAAAGTTTTGTTTTTGGTTGCAATTTCTTCTGCTAGAAGAGTTTCAGAATTATCTGCTCTGCAGTGTTCTCCTCCTTATCTGGTGTTCCATGCAGATAAGGTGGTTTTACGTACTAAACCTGGTTTTCTTCCAAAAGTTGTTTCTAACAAAAACATTAACCAGGAGATTATCGTACCTTCTCTGTGTCCGAAACCAGTTTCGAAGAAGGAACGTTTGTTGCACAATTTGGATGTTGTTCGCGCTCTAAAATTCTATTTAGATGCTACAAAGGATTTTAGACAAACATCTTCCTTGTTTGTTGTTTATTCCGGTAAAAGGAGAGGTCAAAAAGCAACTTCTACCTCTCTCTCTTTTTGGATTAAAAGCATCATCAGATTGGCTTACGAGACTGCCGGACGGCAGCCTCCCGAAAGAATCACAGCTCATTCCACTAGGGCTGTGGCTTCCACATGGGCCTTCAAGAACGAGGCTTCTGTTGATCAGATATGTAGGGCAGCGACTTGGTCTCACTGCACACTTTTACCAAATTTTACAAGTTTGATACTTTTGCTTCTTCTGAGGCTATTTTTGGGAGAAAGGTTTTGCAAGCCGTGGTGCCTTCCATCTAGGTGACCTGATTTGCTCCCTCCCATCATCCGTGTCCTAAAGCTTTGGTATTGGTTCCCACAAGTAAGGATGACGCCGTGGACCGGACACACCTATGTTGGAGAAAACAGAATTTATGTTTACCTGATAAATTACTTTCTCCAACGGTGTGTCCGGTCCACGGCCCGCCCTGGTTTTTTAATCAGGTCTGATAATTTATTTTCTTTAACTACAGTCACCACGGTATCATATGGTTTCTCCTATGCAAATATTCCTCCTTAACGTCGGTCGAATGACTGGGGTAGGCGGAGCCTAGGAGGGATCATGTGACCAGCTTTGCTGGGCTCTTTGCCATTTCCTGTTGGGGAAGAGAATATCCCACAAGTAAGGATGACGCCGTGGACCGGACACACCGTTGGAGAAAGTAATTTATCAGGTAAACATAAATTCTGTTTTTTTGATACCATTTTTGTTTTCATTAACATTTTTTATTTATATTTTTTATAAACATATTAGCTTGAAATGATTCTTAAGATACTGTTACGTAATTGCTCTATCAGTGTTACTTTTAAAGTGCAGCAATAGCTGGAAGCGCTTTGGTTTTTTCTCATACAGCTATTAGACAGACAGAGACACTAATTGATACAAGATATATATACTGTGATGTGGCTGTGTGGTCCGTAGCGCATGCGCGGACATGCTGTGTGTGAAGAGACCAATACCGCGAAGTATCCGTCTTAATTAATACCAACAGGTGTGCTGTAACGCAGGTAAGCAAACGTAACAGGAAATGCTATGTGTTTAAAAGAACCAAGTGATTTACTGTGCATTAGTCCCTGACGAAGTGCCTCCGGGCAGGAAACGCGTCGGACGTTTCATTCTTAGTGCTCCCTCCCGAGCACACTTGTACCATGCTTAATTTTGACTTTAAATAAAGTCAGTTTTTACTTGCAAACTAGGCGGCTGAAGTGTCTTCCTTGCAGCAGATCAATCACACAGTATCAAGGTTATCAACAAACCTAGTAAAGAAAGAGGCATTTCTACAATGTGTACAAGACCTCTTAGTGATGGGAGTGATCCACCCAGTTCCGCGAATGGAACAGGGGCAAGGGTTTTATTCAAATCTGTTTGTGGTTCCCAAGAAAGAGGGAACTTTCAGACCAATCTTAGACTTAAAGATCTTAAACAAATTCCTAAGGGTTCCGTCGTTCAAGATGGAAACCATTCGGACCATCCTACCCATGATCCAAGAGGGTCAATATATGACCACAGTGGACTTAAAGGATGCCTACCTTCACATACCAATTCACAAAGATCATTATCGGTACCTAAGGTTTGCCTTTCTAGACAGGCATTACCAGTTTGTAGCTCTTCCCTTCGGGTTAGCTACGGCCCCGAGAATTTTTACAAAGGTTCTGGGCTCACTTCTGGCGGTTTTAAGACCACGAGGCATAGCGGTGGCTCCGTACCTAGACGACATTCTGATACAAGCGTCAAGTTTTCAAAATGCAAAGTCTCATACAGAGATAGTTCTAGCATTTCTGAGGTCGCATGGGTGGAAAGTGAACGTGGAAAAGAGTTCTCTGTTACCGCTCACAAGGGTTCCTTTTCTAGGGACTCTTATAGATTCTGTAGAGATGATTTACCTGACGGAGTCCAGGTTATCAAAGATTCTCAATGCTTGCCGTGTCCTTCACTCCATTCCAAGCCCATCAGTAGCTCAGTGCATGGAAGTAATCGGCTTAATGGTCGCGGCAATGGACATAGTGCCATTTGCGCGCCTACATCTCAGACCGCTGCAACTATGCATGCTAAGTCAATGGAACGGGGATTACTCAGATCTGTCCCCTTTGCTAAATCTGGACCAGGAGACCAGAGATTCTCTTCTCTGGTGGTTGTCACGGGTTCATCTTTCCAAAGGAATGACTTTTCGCAGACCAGATTGGACGATTGTAACAACAGATGCCAGCCTACTAGGCTGGGGAGCAGTCTGGAACTCCCTGAAGGCTCAGGGATCGTGGACTCAGGAGGAGAGACTCCTCCCGATAAACATTCTAGAATTAAGAGCAATATTCAATGCTCTTCTAGCTTGGCCTCAAGTAGCAACACTGAGGTTCATCAGATTTCAGTCGGACAACATCACGACTGTGGCTTACATCAATCATCAAGGGGGAACCAGGAGTTCCCTAGCGATGTTGGAAGTCTCGAAGATAATTCGCTGGGCAGAGTCTCACTCTTGCCACCTGTCAGCGATCTACATCCCAGGCGTGGAGAACTGGGAGGCGGATTTTCTAAGTCGACAGACCTTTCATCCGGGGGAGTGGGAACTTCACCCGGAGGTATTTGCTCAACTGATTCGTCGTTGGGGCAAACCGGATCTGGATCTCATGGCATCTCGCCAGAACGCCAAGCTTCCTTGTTACGGATCCAGGTCCAGGGACCTGGGTGCGGTGCTGGTAGATGCACTAGCAGCCCCTTGGGTTTTCAACATAGCTTATGTGTTTCCACCTTTTCCGTTGCTACCTCGACTGATTGCCAGGATCAAACAGGAGAGAGCATCAGTGATTCTGATAGCGCCTGCGTGGCCACGCAGGACCTGGTATGCAGACCTAGTGGACATGTCGTCCTGTCCTCCATGGTCTCTACCCCTGAGGCAGGACCTTCTAATCCAGGGTCCTTTCAACCATCCAAACCTAATTTCTCTGAGGCTGACTGCTTGGAAATTGAACGCTTGATTCTATCAAAGCGTGGGTTTTCGGATTTGGTTATTGATACATTAATACAGGCTCGGAAACCTGTTACCAGAAAAATTTACCACAAGATATGGCGTAAATATTTATATTGGTGTGAATCCAAGAGTTACTCATGGAGTAAGGTTAGGATTCCTAGGATATTGTCTTTTCTACAAGAGGGTTTAGAAAAGGGCTTATCCGCTAGTTCGCTAAAGGGACAGATTTCTGCTCTGTCTATTCTTTTACACAAGCGTCTGGCAGAGAATCCAGACGTCCAGGCTTTTTGTCAGGCTTTGGCTAGGATTAAGCCTGTGTTTAAAACTGTTGCTCCTCCGTGGAGCTTAAACTTGGTTCTTAAAGTTCTTCATGGTGTTCCGTTTGAACCCCTTCATTCCATTGATATTAAGCTTTTATCTTGGAAAGTTCTGTTTTTGATGGCTATTTCCTCGGCTCGAAGAGTCTCTGAGTTATCTGCCTTACATTGTGATTCTCCTTATCTGATCTTTCATTCAGACAAGGTAGTCCTGCGTACTAAACCTGGGTTTTTACCTAAGGTTGTTTCTAACAGGAATATCAATCAAGAGATTGTTGTTCCATCGTTATGTCCTAATCCTTCTTCAAAGAAGGAACGTCTTTTGCATAATCTAGACGTGGTCCGTGCCCTGAAGTTCTACTTACAGGCAACTAAAGATTTTCGACAAACTTCTTCTCTGTTGTCGTTTACTCTGGACAGAGGAGAGGTCAAAAGGCTTCGGCTACCTCTCTCTCTTTTTGGCTTTGTAGCATAATACGCTTAGCCTATGAGACTGCTGGACAGCAGCCTCCTGAAAGAATTACAGCTCATTCCACTAGAGCTGTGGCTTCCACCTGGGCCTTTAAGAATGAGGCCTCTGTTGAACAGATTTGCAAGGCTGCAACTTGGTCTTCACTTCATACTTTTTCCAAATTTTACAAATTTGACACTTTTGCTTCTTCGGAGGCTGTTTTTGGGAGAAAGGTTCTACAGGCAGTGGTTCCTTCTGTTTAATGTTCCTGCCTTGTCCCTCCCATCATCCGTGTACTTTAGCTTTGGTATTGGTATACCATAAGTAATGGATGACCCGTGGACTGAACACACTTAACAAGAGAAAACATAATTTATGCTTACCTGATAAATTTATTTCTCTTGTAGTGTGTTCAGTCCACGGCCCGCCCTGTCTTTTTGAGGCAGGTTCTAAATTTTAAATTATAACTCCAGTCACCACTGCACCCTATAGTTTCTCCTTTCTCGTCTTGTTTCGGTCGAATGACTGGATATGACATGTGAGGGGAGGAGCTATATAGCAGCTCTGCTTGGGTGATCCTCTTGCAACTTCCTGTTGGGAAGGAGAATATATCCCATAAGTAATGGATGACCCGTGGACTGAACACACTACAAGAGAAATAAATTTATCAGGTAAGCATAAATTATGTTTTTTTTCACAGCCAGAGCAGCTTCCCACACCCAGAGATCTTCTCTTCACACATCATCAATGACTAACCCACTTCCTCTAATCACGGCATGGCCTCAGGCAATGACTACCCTGGGGGGAAAGCCGTGATTGGAGGAAGCTGGATTAGTCATTGCTGACTTGTGAAGAGAGGATCTCCGGGTGGGGGAAGCTGCTCTGGCTGTGCAAAGGAGAGAGGTAAGTTTTTAATAAAAACGGCTGCTTTGTAAACTTTGATGAATGAAAGTGCCCCTGTTTTTAATAGTATTTTTAAAAAACGGCTTTCATTCATCAAAATTTACCTTCACTTTAAGCAATTGGATTTGATTTTCAGGAGTAATTGCATGTGGACTGTCACCACCTTTATGAAATAAAATATAATTTATGCGTACCTGATAAATTTATTTCTTTCATGGTGTCCACCAGACCCGCCCATTTTTTGATAACTCTTTTTTTACTATTTTTTGTATTATTATTGCAGGTCAATAGTGCACCTCTTTTTCACTGCTCTTATCCTTTCCTACCTTTTCTTGCTTGGCTATACATCAGACCACCCGTGAGGTAGGTGGGTTTTTAAGTGCTCTTGGAGTTTGGGAATAATTTCCTCCTCCAGGAGTGGAATTCCCAGGAATAAGTTTTCACTATAGTTGCCCTTTAAGTGAGGATGGAAGGACTCCATAAAGAGAGTCACATTTAAGGTGCTAAAGGGTGGTCATTTCTGTCCATCCACCCTAGGAAGGGGGACTCTTACTGGTGATTCTGACTATAGTCTTAAGGATAAGATCAGAGATACCATCATTACTGTATTCTGGATTTAATTTATAGTTTCCACTCACAATTGTGCTGGACCATTGTAGGTAGGCATGTACCTGTCTACCTCTCTTTGCAGCAAGTGGGTAGTGGCCATGGTAGTTTGTTGCCCAGGCGTACAATTGCACAAGTAAGTCCCCTCTGCTTTTTTTAATCAACAAGCTCTATTGTTTATTGTCAAGATAAACTTAAATGTCAATTCACAAATTTGTATCTCTCATTTTACAGATAATTTCAGATGATATAGGGGTATCATTTATCTCTTGTGTCCAGTAGTCCAGTTAGTTCATCAAGACAAAGTTGCTTCACAGCAATTAACAAAACACTGTTGGGCTCTATAGCTTTAAGCTCCCCAAATCCAGCTTGATTTTTTTATTTTATTTTTATTCCATTTTTTTTTAATTTTCATTGCCTATTTATGCATGAGTATGAAATTATACAAACTAAAACATACAAATGATGTTTAGTGAAGAAATAATCATCATAATGTAGAGCCTCAAATCATAGATAGCCAAATACTGAGACTAATATCTTATAAATATAAACCTTTAACAGATGTCTATACAAGACATTTTGCTAGAGTATCACAGAGAGGCCTCTCCAAGCTCAATCATTAGATAAAGGAAGCGAAAGAAAAAAGCGAAAAGTGAACACTGCACAATTGTATTTTAATCCACGGATGGTACACACTCATGCATGGGTAAATAATTTTGTTTGTAAGACGGGGAAGTAGATAATAACTAGAGGATCGATTAATGGTTAATATGCCTTGTTCTATATAATCTCAGCCTATCTTTATATAATGATAGCGAATGTTAGTGACCTGTTCTTCCCAATTCCTTTTTTGTGGGGTTAGTGGGTGTTTTGCAATGTTTAGGTATTAAAACATTTTTTATTTGCCAATAATAGTAATAAAAGAGATGGCCTCTATTTATCTTTAAACTTTGGGAGTCTATAAAATAGAAGAATGTGTGGACTCAACACGATCTCTCCACCTAATAGTAAAGAGTACTTCTTTCCAGAACGCCTCTACTTTGGGACAGTGCCACCACACATGCAACACTGTGTCATCCTGTCCACAGCCTCTCCAACATTCACCATGCGGATATATTTGTCTTAATCTAGTAAGGGTGAGGTACCACCTACTTAGGAATTTTTACTGGGATTCCTGGACTCTGGCTGATACAGACACCGTTACATTAAACAATTTTTTCTAATCTTTTTGGGCTCATTATGCCACCTGTGCACATAACTCGGTAAGATATCTTCAGTGGCTATTCTATGTAGGTTGTATTCTAATCATATTGTATGTCTATTGGGGAGAGCTTAGTAGACATGATTTTTCAAATGGTGTAGAGAGCCTAAGAAGGCCATTTCTTTGTAAGCTGTCACAAAGTGAGTTAGCTGCATGTATTTGAACCAGGAAGATGAGATCGCTGCGTTCCATTCTTTTAATTGATTTGGGGTGTTTCATCTCTGCCACCTTTTACATTGCAGGTAGCAGCATCTGCTGATTTGTACACTGAACAAGAATTTATATTAATCCATCTACTTGGAGATAGGAATGAATTTTTAAAATCCACTTGCCCACTTTTGTCTTTCTTAGAGATTTCTCTCTGCCCTCCTTTATATTAAATCTAAAGATAATGAAAGATAGATACTTCGTTGTTTGCAACATTAAAAGGGATACTAAACCCAAATATTTTCTTTCATGATTCAGTTAGAGCAAACAAGCAACCTTCTAATTTACTCTTATTATAATTTTTTCTTTATTCTGGGCCGGCTCCTAAGCTTTCCATTCCTGCTTTTCAAATAAAGATAGCAAGATAACTAAGAAATTTTGCTAATTGGAGTAAATTTGAACGTTGCTTAAAATTGCATGCTCTATCTGAATCATGAAAGCAAAATGTTGGTTTAGTATCCTTTTAATTATACTAACTGAAAGGGAGAGCTGCTAGGTTATTCTGGTTGGGCTAGGGTTTGGATTAGGAGAGGCATAGGGCATGGACTTTTTTTTTTTTTTTGGTTGGGGGCTGCCATAGACACATCTGCGAGGGGTATGGGTGAGGATTAAAGGGATAGAAAAACAAAATTTTCTCTGTTTAAACTTAAATATATATTTGTAATAGGTACCTTTTTAAGGCTTTTTCCCCCCAATTCCCTGTAATTTCTATTTAAAATCTGGTAGAAACGTCATGGCGGCCTGAATGCACATATTTTATCCCCTCTATCCGCTCTGAGGTGTGTTACTATGCAGGCGCCGGAGCCCCTATTGTAAGTGAACACTAGGGATGCAGGAATATCTGTGCGTGCAAGAGGTATTAAGAAAAATTAAATTTGAGCAACCGCTTTGCTATTGGATGGGACACAGAATGTCATTTTACATACTCTTCCCATTTTTATGGGCGGTTGCCACTCATTTATGAGCATTAAAAATTAAGTTTCTATTCCAGACAAAAGTAAGTTTATTTTATTACACATATATTTATCACTTTAATAACTGGCAAAATGGTAATGATTATGATAGTAGGTGTTTGACAAGGTGTTTGTAATCTATGTTCTTAAAACATAGATTACAAGTTACTGAAAATGCCTCTGATATAAAGCTCAACAAATACCAAACATTATGATCATATGGAATATGATTAAGCTGAGGGAGTTTACCAGACAGCTGCAATAAAATCATGTGACCAAAAATCTTTGCTTGCTTATACTATATATGTGGAATATGATCTGACTCAAGGAGAAACTGTATCTGTTGAACTATTTTCAGAATATTTTATATAGTGGTCTTTTAATACTTGCATGCCATCCTACTTTACAGTAACTCTTATCTAGTAGATGTCTGCAGATATTATGCCTGCCTTTAAGCTGCATATCTTTATTATTTAAATGGATATGACAAAGAGGAATCAAACAATTCAGGGAACCCACAGTCCCTTCCTCAGACTAGAGATAGTCTTTTTGTATGTTTTTAAGTTTCAAAATAAATATTGTAATGAAGACCAGTAAGTGCATATTCAATTGCTTGATAACCTATACCAATATTGCACCCTGGAAGTTGTTTTTGAATACATGAGGCGGGAGGGCAAAACTCCACACTGGACTTTTAAGATATATATGTGCACACCTTTGTCATGTCAAACTAAAATTACATTTATTTTTTGTCAATGACTCAAAACATGGAAAATAGTTTGAATGTCAAACTTAATGGCACAAATAACAAAAAACTAGAATTCTGAAATTCTTGGAAACATTCTGAGAAGGATTACTATCAACTTTAATATAGTCACATAATGAAAGGGCCCCAGAAAGAAAGAAGAAAAGATTTAGCCTTTCGTAACTGTAGTTTTATAACCATGTAAACAATTAACATAGGATTAGATCTAGGGATGCACCGAAATGAAAATTCTGGACCGAAACCGATACCGAAAATTCAGGATGCCCCTGGCCAAAAACCAAAACTAAACCGAAAATATTTTTTTTTCTTTTTTAACTACAGTGTGTGTGTGTAGCTGAGAGAGCTTGAAGGCGGAAAAGCTCCAACAAATGGACGTGGTCACTTGTACCGTAGGGCGTGATCTGCAGTGAAACTGGAGCTCTATAAGGGAGAGTGTGGTTATAGCCAGACAACAATACGAGGGGGACATGTGTTTTTGTTTTTGGGTGTAGTTATCTGTGCAATGGGCGTGGCTGCACCTGATCGTATCTCATCGTATCTCCGCCTGGTTCATATCTCACACTGACCCGTCAGATTATATGTCCGGAGCCCCAAATGGAGTCTGCCTGTCACCTATCACCAGGACCACCGGACTTGGCTACAACCTTACGTGCAAGGTGGTTATAGAAAGTTACTGTGCTTTTTTGTATACACTGTCTGGTGGGTGCTAATTTGTACCAACTGTGTGCGAGCTTGGGGGTTATGCATATATAGTGTGCACGCATATTTGCCTCAGGCGAATAGAATGTCTACACACACAAGAGGCTGATGTATAAGCACTGTATATAAGGCTTATACATATTCACTGTGTGTTCTTACGGCTGTGTCTGATAATATCAAGTGTTTATAAACAGGTTACTTATCCTCCTTTAATTGATGTATTCACTATTCAGTACTTTGGTTTCCTTCTAAAAAAAAAAGGCTCTGCTGGTTTCAAATATCATTATGTCATGGTACTTACATGTGTGCTCTGTGTAACATGCCAGTGCTGTGCTGCTCACCTTATGCTAAAGATAGACATGTAACTCAATAGAACAGGGGAGGGCTGTAAATTTTTAGCCATTTTGGTTCTCTTTGGGCCGAAATTGGAATTGCACATTTTCGGCAGCCCAAATTTTGGTGCATCGCTAGTATTATTCTTTGCATACAAAGAGAGAAGCGCTCTACCAGGAACGAACAACAGCTCAGTGGCTTGTTCTATTTCGATTTACCACCCGGAAGCAGCCTCTTTTAGACCAGTGTGCTTTTCACAGAAGAAAACTTTCCTGAAGTATATCAGTCTGATCCCGCCAAGTAAGGTCAGTCCAGCCCCGAAATACCAGGCAATTCTCCTCTGAACAAGGAACATGACAACCCCAGACGATCGTTTCGGCCTCCTATGGGCCTCGTCAGTGAGGTGCAGCCACATTCCTCTAAGCACACTGGGCAAGGAGTCCACATCTAAAAGAGGCTGCTTCCGGGTGGTAAATCGCCATAGAACAAGCCACTGAGCTGTTGTTCGTTCCTGGTAGAGCGCTTCTCTCTTTGTATGCAAATTATTATGACCCTGGGGAAGTCTCCCTATGGGTGATGGGGGAAACCAGACGTGGACTCCTTGCCCAGTGTGCTTAGAGGAATGTGGCTGCACCTCACTGACGAGGCCCATAGGAGGCCGAAACGATCGTCTGGGGTTGTCATGTTCCTTGTTCAGAGGAGAATTGCCTGGTATTTCGGGGCTGGACTGACCTTTCTTGGCGGGATCAGACTGATATACTTCAGGAAAGTTTTCTTCTGTGAAAAGCACACTGGTCTAAAAGAGGCTGCTTCCGGGTGGTAAATCGCCATAGAACAAGCCACTGAGCTGTTGTTCGTTCCTGGTAGAGCGCTTCTCTCTTTGTATGCAAATTATTATGACCCTGGGGAAGTCTCCCTATGGGTGATGGGGGAAACCAGACGTGGACTCCTTGCCCAGTGTGCTTAGAGGAATGTGGCTGCACCTCACTGACGAGGCCCATAGGAGGCCGAAACGATCGTCTGGGGTTGTCATGTTCCTTGTTCAGAGGAGAATTGCCTGGTATTTCGGGGCTGGACTGACCTTACTTGGCGGGATCAGACTGATATACTTCAGGAAAGTTTTCTTCTGTGAAAAGCACACTGGTCTAAAAGAGGCTGCTTCCGGGTGGTAAATCGCCATAGAACAAGCCACTGAGCTGTTCGTTCCTGGTAGAGCGCTTCTCTCTTTGTATGCAAATTATTATGACCCTGGGGAAGTCTCCCTATGGGTGATGGGGGAAACCAGACGTGGACTCCTTGCCCAGTGTGCTTAGAGGAATGTGGCTGCACCTCACTGACGAGGCCCATAGGAGGCCGAAACGATCGTCTGAGGTTGTCATGTTCCTTGTTCAGAGGAGAATTGCCTGGTATTTCGGGGCTGGACTGACCTTACTTGGCGGGATCAGACTGATATACTTCAGGAAAGTTTTCTTCTGTGAAAAGCACACTGGTCTAAAAGAGGCTGCTTCCGGGTGGTAAATTGCCATAGAACAAGCCACTGAGCTGTTGTTCGTTCCTGGTAGAGCGCTTCTCTCTTTGTATGCAAATTATTATGACCCTGGGGAAGTCTCCCTATGGGTGATGGGGAAAACCAGACGTGGACTCCTTGCCCAGTGTGCTTAGAGGAATGTGGCTGCACCTCACTGACGAGGCCCATAGGAGGCCGAAACGATCGTCTGGGGTTGTCATGTTCCTTGTTCAGAGGAGAATTGCCTGGTATTTCGGGGCTGGACTGACCTTACTTGGCGGGATCAGACTGATATACTTCAGGAAAGTTTTCTTCTGTGAAAAGCACACTGGTCTAAAAGAGGCTGCTTCCGGGTGGTAAATCGCCATAGAACAAGCCACTGAGCTGTTGTTCGTTCCTGGTAGAGCGCTTCTCTCTTTGTATGCAAATTATTATGACCCTGGGGAAGTCTCCCTATGGGTGATGGGGGAAACCAGACGTGGACTCCTTGCCCGGTGTGCTTAGAGGAATGTGGCTGCACCTCACTGACGAGGCCCATAGGAGGCCGAAACGATCGTCTGGGGTTGTCATGTTCCTTGTTCAGAGGAGAATTGCCTGGTATTTCGGGGCTGGACTGACCTTACTTGGCGGGATCAGACTGATATACTTCAGGAAAGTTTTCTTCTGTGAAAAGCACACTGGTCTAAAAGAGGCTGCTTCCGGGTGGTAAATCGCCATAGAACAAGCCACTGAGCTGTTGTTCGTTCCTGGTAGAGCGCTTCTCTCTTTGTATGCAAATTATTATGACCCTGGGGAAGTCTCCCTATGGGTGATGGGGGAAACCAGACGTGGACTCCTTGCCCAGTGTGCTTAGAGGAATGTGGCTGCACCTCACTGACGAGGCCCATAGGAGGCCGAAACGATCGTCTGGGGTTGTCATGTTCCTTGTTCAGAGGAGAATTGCCTGGTATTTCGGGGCTGAACTGACCTTACTTGGCGGGATCAGACTGATATACTTCAGGAAAGTTTTCTTCTGTGAAAAGCACACTGGTCTAAAAGAGGCTGCTTCCGGGTGGTAAATCGCCATAGAACAAGCCACTGAGCTGTTGTTCGTTCCTGGTAGAGCGCTTCTCTCTTTGTATGCTAGTATTATTCTTTATTTAGTTCTGTGTAACAGAATCAGATTTAACCTATTTTGTTTTGTTAACAATTATCAAAATAAAAGTATAGTCCTAGAAAACTATTATTATATGCAAAACAGTAAGTCAAGTAATGAACTCAAACAGCAGCTCTAGGCTGGCATTAAATTTGAAATATGCTACACAATAATTTTACCGAAAATAAAAGGCAAAAAAAACAAAAACCAAAATAACAAAAAATGCCATTTTCGGACGAAACTTTCTGCGGCCGAAATTTCG
This sequence comes from Bombina bombina, assembly GCF_027579735.1. NCBI lineage: Eukaryota > Metazoa > Chordata > Amphibia > Anura > Bombinatoridae > Bombina > Bombina bombina. Next base: position 1,504,585,453 of record NC_069499.1, on the reverse strand, counting down.
GTGCATCCCTAATTAGATCACATAGACCACCAAAAAAAGTATGTTAAAACTCTGAACTTTTTGTATTTACTGTCCCTTTATATTGATAGTAAATATAATACACATTCTGCAACGCAATGAAATCATGCCATACAAGCATATGCCACATATAAGTTTAACTTCTACAAATTTACATTTCTTTCATACAGGTGGTGAGAATCCATGACTCCTAGGATTTCAGGGGTGTGGAAATTTAAAAAAAATCTACTTGTCCACGGGACTAAAGTGGTAGCCTAATCTACTTGTCCTGACATGCAAATGTAATGGAACCAATATATTTATCACAGAGGGGTATTATCTACACCACCCAACAATTAAAACAATTTAAAATAATATCCTGTTGTATAAGATAAGTTTAAAGGAAAAAAAAGTCAATATTAAGTATAACAATTTTGAAGAATATACGTATATACTGTATTTGTTAGAGGCATTAGAGGTAGAAGCTCTGTTGGTGCACCTGCATAAAACTCTCTAGTATTCATCTGCATTTTTTGCTGTGAGGGCAGTGGCGGTGGGCAGGGGTAATTGAGGGGATTCATGGGCAGATTGTGGGCTCCAAACAAGGGTGTTAGGACCCAATTTAAACAGCAAACAAACATGGACCCCTTTAGCGTGCACCTAATACTTTGCAGTGAGTGCTGGGCCTACCTCCTATTTCTATAAGGACCCAATTTAAGGCACAATTTATGCCCAGGTTTGTCAGCCCTGCGCTGAACACTTCTGCTCTACAATCGTGCGCTCCTTTTAACTGTAGCGCAATCATGTGTTCATGGCTCAGTAGCGGAGTTTCCTTTTCCCAGTAGTTTGTGCCGCACGCTGCTGCTTGTCACACATGCATTGAGTACAAGGCACAGTAATGTGAACTTCAGGAACTGTAGCATCCCAGTAGTTCACATGCTGACTGACTTCTATGCTGTCAGCTGGGGAACTGACAAATTTATGCACAATGGTCCCTCGATAGATGCAGCTCAGTGGTGATAAATTCATCATACAACATACTGTGTGTGCAATATGGCGCATACACAAACTGCCATATATGTTACACACACTTGATCATTGCTAAACATACACTCTAATTTGCTGGACCGTTAATGGCTATTTGCTGTTAATTCATTGTTTGTTTGTTTTCAGTTAATTAGCATTGTTTGTGCAAATATCCGACCATAATATCAATGCTGAAAATGTTTAGACAATGTTGCCAAGGCAACTATACCGCTGTATTCATAACTTTGTCAGTATTGTTTATCCATTTTGTTTAGGGTCAAAATAAATCGTCAGAAGTAACACTAGCTACTAAATATTAAATGGCACTTTAAAAACAAACAAAAAAACACCAACAACACCTTGTATAACAGAGAGGGATGTTTCACCCATCTCTGGTAAATGAGAGATTTACTCTGACCCTAAAGGATATTATTTATATGACATTATGCATATGACAACATTTCTGCCTTTAAATTAAAAAAAAAAATATGGGTAAATAATACTGACAAAGATTTGAATACAGCGGTATAGTTGCCTTGGCAACACTGTCTAAACATTTTCAGCATTGATATTATGGATGGTGGATATTTGCACAAACAAAGAAAACCCAATAAATTAACAGCAAACAGCCATTAACGATCCAGCAAATTAGAGTGTACGTTTAGCAATCATCTAGTGTGTGTAACATATTTGGCAGTTTGTGCAATACGGCTCATACGCAGACAAGGTTTGTTGTATGATAAATTTATCACCACTGAGCACATAAATTTGTCAGTTCCCCAGCGGGCGGCATAGAAGTCAGTCATGTGCGATACTACAGTTCCTGAAATTCGCATTACTGTGCCTTGTATTCCATGCATGTGTTACAAGCAGCAGCGTGCGGTACGAACTACTGGGAAAAGGAAACTCCGCTATTGGGCCATGAGACAATTTTATGTTACATTTTAAAACGTAATCACTGCATTACACATGTTACTTCGCTGTACCTACCCTAGTATTGACTGCAGTGTAGCATTATTATTTACCATTATCCTGCCGGTGATTTAGCTTTGGCATTCAGGAATACCCCACGGTTATTCATTCCTCGCCTACTAGCTCCCAGCCAATCAGTGGCGTTGCTTTTCAAGATATCCCGGGCTGCCCAGTGCCTGCCTTTGTTTTAGTGGAGCGCATTTACTATCGGATTACGTTGTCTGCAGAGTTAACAAGGTGTTGAAACGTATATGTCTTGGGCTGCGGTCTGATTTTATTATTACAGTAATAATAAAATGAGACTGCAGCCCAAGATACATAAGTCTCAACATCTTGTTAATGCTCTCGGTCTGTGATTCGCTGACCGGGTCCTGTGCACTGCTAGCCCGCAGCAGGGCTAAAAGTGGGGAAAATCCACCTGCCCAGTGCCCGGAACTGCATGTCCTGGGCATCAGGCGATAAAAATTGTGCATCCCTGGAAGGAAGAGGCAAAGATTCCCAAACCCCAAGAGCTCTATAAAACCCCTCCCACCTCACAGGTATCTTTGGTTGGTGCCTTGAAGTTTTATCTTCAGGCTACGAAGGAGTTCAGACAATCTTCATCTTTGTTTGGCATCTATATAGGTAAACGTAGGGGTCAGAAGGCCACTACATCTTCCCTGTCTTTCTGGTTGAGGAGTATCATCCGCCTAGCTTACGAGACAGGGGGACAACAGCCTCCTGAGAGGGTTACGGCTTATTCTAGAGCAGTAGCTTCTTCCTGGGCCTTTAAGAATGAAGCCTCTATGGATCCGATTAGTAAGGTGGCTACCTGGTCCTCCTCACATACTTTTTCTAAATTTTACAAGTTTTATGTGTTAGCTTTGGGGAGAGAGGTTTTGCAGGCTGTTGTGCCCTCAGATTAGGGTCCGCCTCCTTTTTTGTTCCCTCCCATTATTCCTTCAGAGTCCTCTGGAGCTTTTATATGGTTTTCCCAACAGTAAGGAATGAAGTCGTGGACTCTCTCTGCCTTATGGAAAGAAAACAAAATTTATTCTTACAAGATAAAGGAAAGAAAGGAATTTATCTGGTAAACATACATTTTGTTTTTTTGTTTTCTTGTTCTTTGTGTGCAGCTTAGAAGTGGGTCAAAGCTGTAAAGAGTTTCAGCTGAAGACACTTTGTCTTCTGGACATTTTTTGTATTTTCAAGTAAACGGCAATTACATTTTTTTAAGGAACAATTGTGTTGCGTGGTCACTTTGAACGTGAAAATAGAAAGAAACTTTAAGATGGCTTGTGACAAAAAAGAAAAAAACTAGCTCTTACATCATCTGCAAGTTTAATATTGTTTAGTAGGGGACATGTGATTTCTCAACTAAAATAATTGTAATTGTGCTTATAATACAACAGTGGTTGCAAATGTGAGCACTAGAATTTAAGTAGTTGTTTTAGCAATGTGTGATAACACTAAAACCTGTGAAAATCTCATTTTTGTGTGAATGTTTCTAGAGCTTTGCAGGTATAATTTATTATAATGATTTCATTGTTAAATTAACAGATTTGTTGAGAATGTATTACTGTACATAGGTAACACATAATTGTTCTGTTATTTGAACATATGTTTCTTGTTGCTTTTTTTTCTAATTCCATATTTTTCCATATTTTTATATTTTGAAGCTGTAATAGCTAGGTATTTAAATCTGTTACTTGTGAGCCGGGATGTCCAATGACTGTTCTGTCTTTTTTTTATTATTATTATAAATTAATTTAAAATTGAAAAATTAAATGGCTTAGTAAATTATATTGATACGTTTTCAGGTGTCAGAAGCACAGAATGCTCAGGAGTGTTGGAATCCAGTAGCATGCTGCTTGACATTACTGGTGTATCTTAGCACATGGTTCACTATTTTGTTAGGAGTAAGTTGCATTTAAGGAGGTACTCTCTGGTCTTTTTAGCAAGTAAAGTTTAATGTAACAAGCGTGACGTTTCGTGTGAAACACTCCCCTTCCTCAGACGTGTCCCCCCGAAACGTCACGCTTGTTACATTAAACTTCATTTGCTAAAAACACCAGAGAGTGCCTTCTTATGTATTGTTGGCACTGTGGCAGTTGAACATTGATAAATAATGTGCTAATAAACAATGTCAGTCTCACTTTTTCAAAAAGCACTCACCGGACTTCGTATTAAAACTTAGCTTTTTTGTCTATTTCTTATTTGTTTGTCTCAATAAAAATTTATATTTAAAAAAAAAAACTTATCTTTTAATTCACATCCGAAGATATGAAACCGGACCGGTTCCTTTGTCAAATGTAAGTCATGACTTCCGTTAGTTAACCTCTGTTTGTTAACCTTTAAATGTAATCTTATTTAATTATTTAATCTAATTAAAACATTTTGGGATTGAAGTAGATCTCTGGCACACTAATTCCATATCAGGAGGTATAAAAAGATCAGAAGTTTCATCATAAATACTTTTACTAGTTCAATGTAGGGCTGTGTGATTAATCACTATATGTGGCTATTCAATATCTAAATCATATGAGACTGCAGTTTATTACTTTGGCTTGTCTTGTCTCCAAATTAGGCAAATGGTGGGAGGACTTTGGCTATTGATATACAAAAGCAGTAAAAAGGATGCTGATTTGTTTTAAAAATGTTTAGACTTGGCTATGTTATTATATATCATCATATGTCAATGTAATTAAAAGGTTTTTACTGTCCCTTTAAGGATACATCTAGAATCCATAGTCGGGAAAGCTACTCGTTAACTGTTAATTCAAAATCTAATTGACTTTTTCTTTAAAATTTGTTCAGGTTTGATCATTTAGAGTAGAAAACCATAATCGGTATTGTTTGTTTTAATATTCCTGTCCATGTTCTTTTGAGATTGAGCAGCTCTATAATTGAATACAATCACTTACTAGTTGGGTGTCTGCCCTAAGAACTTCCAAGCTCTGCCAGATTTTTTTCACAAACCGAATAATCTATGCTTGAACATCATTCTTATTGTGGCTGCCTCTGAGGAAAGAGACATCAGAAGTACATCAAGAAACATGACTGCCTTAAAATAGATGGTTGTATTTTATAAATTACATTTATTCCCAGAAAAACTAACTCTTTCGTGAGCAGATTTTCGCAATAATTTTTTTTTTCTCATAAAACAGTTGAAAGAATTACAATAAAAAAAGTAACTTATGGCAGTCTTGGCTGGCCTTAGAGCCTTATGTGAGCATGATTGGATTTGTTAGTTCCTATAGAGACGTTAGTAGGCAGTGATATTGGCTCTTTTCAGCAACAGATATATATGTCTGAAAGTGCAACACACAAAGATCTGAATTTCTTTCATGTAATTAGCAAGAGTCCATGAGCTAGTGACGTATGGGATATACATTCCTACCAGGAGGGGCAAAGTTTCCCAAACCTCAAAATGCCTACAAATACACCCCTCACCACACCCACAATTCAGTTTTACAAACTTTGCCTCCCGTGGAGGTGGTGAAGTAAGTTTGTGCTAGATTCTTCGTTGATATGCGCTCCGCAGCAGGCTGGAGCCAGGTTTTCCTCTCAGTGTGCAGTGAATGTCAGAGGGATGTGAGAGTATTGCCTATTTGAATTCAATGATCTCCTTCTATGGGGTCTATTTCATAGGTTCTCTGTTATCGGTCGTAGAGATTCATCTCTTACCTCCCTTTTCAGATCGACGATATACTCTTATATATACCATTACCTCTACTGATTCTCGTTTCAGTACTGGTTTGGCTTTCTACTATATGTAGATGAGTGTCCTGGGGTAAGTAAGTCTTATTTTCTGTGACACTCTAAGCTATGGTTGGGCACTTTTATATAAAGTTCTAAATATGTGTTTAACCCCTTAATGACCACAGCACTTTTCCATTTTCTGTCCGTTTGGGACCAAGGCTATTTTTACATTTTTGCGGTGTTTGTGTTTAGCTGTAATTTTCCTCTTACTCATTTACTGTACCCACACATATTATATACCGTTTTTCTCGCCATTAAATGGACTTTCTAAAGATACCATTATTTTCATCATATCTTATAATTTACTATAAAAAAAATTATAAAATATGAGGAAAAAATGAAAAAAAACCACACTTTTTCTAACTTTGACCCCCAAAATCTGTTACATATCTACAACCACCAAAAAACACCCATGCTAAATAGTTTCTAAATTTTGTCCTGAGTTTAGAAATACCCAATGTTTACATGTTCTTTGCTTTTTTTGCAAGTTATAGGGCCATAAATACAAGTTACATGTTCTTTGCTATTTCCAAACCATTTTTTTTCAAAATTAGCGCTAGTTACATTAGAACACTAATATCTTTCAGGAATCCCTGAATATCCCTTGACATGTATATATTTTTTTTTAGAAGACATCCCAAAGTATTGATCTAGGCCAATTTTGGTATATTTCATACCACCATTTCACCGCCAAATGCAATCAAATACAAAAAATCGTTCACTTTTTCACAAATTTTTTCACAAACTTTCGGTTTCTCACTGAAATTATTTACAAACAGCTTGTGCAATTATGGCATAAATGCTTGTAAATGCTTCTCTGGGATCCCCTTTGTTCAGAAATAGCAGACATATATGGCTTTGGCGTTGCTTTTTGGTAATTAGAAGGCCGCTAAATGCCACTGCGCACCACACGTGTATTATGCCCAGCAGTTAAGGGGTTAATTAGGGAGCTTTTAGGGAGCTTGTAGGGTTAATTTTAGCTTTAGTGTAGTAGACGACCCCAAGTATTGATCTAGGCCCATTTTGGTATATTTCATGCCACCATTTCACCGCCAAATGCGATCAAATTAAAAAAAACTTTAAATTTTTCACAATTTTAGGTTTCTCACTGAAATTATTTACAAACAGCTTGTGCAATTATGGCACAAATGGTTCTCTGGGATCCCCTTTGTTCAGAAATAGCAGACATATATGACTTTGGCGTTGCTTTCTGGTAATTAGAAGGCCGCTAAATGCTGCTGCGCCTCACACGTGTATTATGGCTAGCAGTGAAGGGGTTAATTAGGGAGTTTGTAGGAAGCTTGCAGGGTTAATTTTAGCTTTAGTGTAGAGATCAGCCTCCCACCTGACACATTCCACCCCCTGATCCCTCCCAAACAGCTCCCTTCCCTCCCCCACCCCACAATTGTCCCCGCCAATTAATAAAAGGGTTTTTAAAAATAATAATTTTTTTAAGCATATTTACATATGCTACTGTGTAGGATCCCCCCCTTAGCCCCCAACCTCCCTGATCCCCCCCCCCAAAACCGCTCTCTAACCCTCCCCTCTGCCTTATTGGGGGCCATCTTGGGTACTGGCAGCTGTCTGCCAGTACCCAGTTTGCAAGGAAATATGTTGTTTTTTTATTTTTTCCCCGGTTTTTCTGTAGTGTAGCTTCCCCCTCCCCACAGACCAACCCCCACAACCTAAATGATTGCTTTTTTATAACATTTATTTTACATTTTTTTTTATTTTCCTGAACTTTTTTTTCTGTGTGTAGCGGTTCCCACCCGCTCCCTCCCCGTGCACGCGCCCGCCCCCACCCTCCCGTGCACGTGCGCGCGTCAGTGCGCGGCCCTGGCATACCGGCCCACGATCCCGCCCCCCTCCACATCACGAGGGCCATCGATGGCCGCCACCCGCCTCCCGGTTCGGCTCCCACCCACCAACGCACTGTAAGCCACCGATCTCCGGTGCAGAGAGGGCCACAGAGTGGCTCTCTCTGCACCGGATGGCTTAGAAAGGTTATTGCAGGATGCCTCCATATCGAGGCATCACTGCAATAACCGGAAAGCAGCTGGAAGCGAGCAGGATCGCTTCCAGCTGCTATCCACACCGAGGACGTGCAGGGTACATCCTCAGGCGTTAACTGCCTTTTTTTTGAGGACGTACCCTGCATGTCCTCGGTCGTTAAGGGGTTAAACATTTATTTGCCTTGATTCAGGATGTTCAATATTCCTTATTTCAGACAGTTTCATTATTTGGGATAATGCATTTGAATATTAAATTTTTCTTACCTTTAAAATTTGACTTTTTTTCCTGTGGGCTGTTAGGCTCGCGGGGGCAGAAAATGCTTCATTTTATTGCGTCATTCTTGGCGCAGACTTTTTTTGGCGCAAAAAATTTCTTAGTCATTTCCGGCGTCATACTTGTCACCGGAAGTTGTTTGTAGGTGTGTCATTTTTTTTACTTTTTTTGCACCAAAGATGTCGGCGTTACCGGATGTGGCGTCATTTTTGGCGCCAAAGCATTTAGGCGCCAAATAGTGTGGGCGTGTTTTTTGGCGCTAAAAAATATGGGCGTTATTTTTGTCTCCACATTATTTAAGTCTCATTGTTTATTGCTTCTGGTTGCTAGAAGCTTGTTCATTGGCATTTTTTTCCATTCCTGAAACGGTCATTTAAGGAATTTGATCAATTTTGCTTTATATGTTGTTTTTTCTATTACATATTGCAAGATGTCTCAGATTGACCCTGGATCAAAAGCTACTTCTGGAAAAACGCTTAACTGAGTTCAGTTCTACCAAAGCTAAGTTCATTTATTTTAAATGTTATAAATGTTTATCTTTAGCTATGGTTTGCAATAAGTTATTATGATATACTTTTACATGCAGAATCCATTAGTATTTATGCTTTATTGCCATTCTTACATCTTATGTACAAGAAATATTTTAGAAGATTTATAAGAAATATTTTTCTGATTCTATTTTAAAGGCTTTGTCTGACTTCTAATAAAAATTTTAGGTCTTTTTCACTTCTTTTTTAATTATTGAAGTTTCAAATGACCAACAACATTCTGTTTTATCCTTCTCTGATGATGCTTTTTCTCTTTCAGAATTTTCTTCATCAGATATTGACACTAACAAATCTACTTTCTCCAACATAGGTGTGTCCGGTCCACGGCGTCATCCTTACTTGTGGGATATTCTCTTCCCCAACAGGAAATGGCAAAGAGCCCAGCAAAGCTGGTCACATGATCCCTCCTAGGCTCCGCCTACCCCAGTCATTCTCTTTGCCGTTGTACAGGCAACATCTCCACGGAGATGGCTTAGAGTTTTTTAGTGTTTAACTGTAGTTTTTATTATTCAATCAAGAGTTTGTTATTTTAAAATAGTGCTGGTATGTACTATTTACTCAGAAACAGAAAAGAGATGAAGATTTCTGTTTGTATGAGGAAAATGATTTTAGCAACCGTTACTAAAATCCATGGCTGTTCCACACAGGACTGTTGAGAGGAATTAACTTCAGTTGGGGGAACAGTGAGCAGTCTCTTGCTGCTTGAGGTATGACACATTCTAACAAGACGATGTAATGCTGGAAGCTGTCATTTTCCCTATGGGATCCGGTAAGCCATGTTTATTAAGATTGTAAATAAGGGCTTCACAAGGGCTTATTAAGACTGTAGACTTTTTCTGGGCTAAATCGATTCATTATTAACACATATTTAGCCTTGAGGAATCATTTAATCTGGGTATTTTGATAAGATTATATCGGCAGGCACTTTTTTAGACACCTTTCTCTTTAGGGGCTTTCCCAAATCATAGGCAGAGCCTCATTTTCGCGCCGGTGTTGCGCACTTGTTTTTGAGAGGCATGACATGCAGTCGCATGTGTGAGGAGCTCTGATACATAGAAAAGACTTTCTGAAGGCGTCATTTGGTATCGTATTCCCCTTTGGGCTTGGTTGGGTCTCAGCAAAGCAGACACCAGGGACTGTAAAGGGGTTAAAGTTAAAAACGGCTCCGGTTCCGTTATTTTAAGGGTTAAAGCTTCCAAATTTGGTGTGCAATACTTTTAAGGCTTTAAGACACTGTGGTGAAATTTTGGTGAATTTTGAACAATTCCTTCATATTTTTTCGCAATTGCAGTAATAAAGTGTGTTCAGTTTAAAATTTAAAGTGACAGTAACGGTTTTATTTTAAAACGTTTTTTGTACTTTGTTATCAAGTTTATGCCTGTTTAACATGTCTGAACTACCAGATAGACTGTGTTCTGAATGTGGGGAAGCCAGAGTTCCTTCTCATTTAAATAAATGTGATTTATGTGACAATGACAATGATGCCCAAGATGATTCCTCAAGTGAGGGGAGTAAGCATGGTACTGCATCATTCCCTCCTTCGTCTACACGAGTCTTGCCCACTCAGGAGGCCCCTAGTACATCTAGCGCGCCAATACTCCTTACTATGCAACAATTAACGGCTGTAATGGATAATTCTGTCAAAAACATTTTAGCCAAAATGCACACTTATCAGCGTAAGCGCGACTGCTCTGTTTTAGATACTGAAGAGCATGACGACGCTGATAATAATGGTTCTGAAGGGCCCCTAAACCAGTCTGATGGGGCCAGGGAGGTTTTGTCTGAGGGAGAAATTACTGATTCAGGGAACATTTCTCAACAAGCTGAACCTGATGTGATTACGTTTAAATTTAAGTTGGAACATCTCCGCATTCTGCTTAAGGAGGTATTATCCACTCTGGATGATTGTGACAAGTTGGTCATCCCAGAGAAACTATGTAAAATGGACAAGTTCCTAGAGGTCCCGGGGCTCCCAGAAGCTTTTCCTATACCCAAGCGGGTGGCGGACATTGTAAATAAAGAATGGGAAAGGCCCGGTATTCCTTTCGTCCCTCCCCCCATATTTAAAAAATTGTTTCCTATGGTCGACCCCAGAAAGGACTTATGGCAGACAGTCCCCAAGGTCGAGGGAGCGGTTTCCACTTTAAACAAACGCACCACTATACCCATAGAAGATAGTTGTGCTTTCAAAGATCCTATGGATAAAAAATTAGAAGGTTTACTTAAAAAGATGTTTGTTCAGCAGGGTTACCTTCTACAACCAATTTCATGCATTGTCCCTGTCGCTACAGCCGCGTGTTTCTGGTTCGATTAGCTGGTAAAGGCGGTCGATAGTGATTCTCCTCCTTATGAGGAGATTATGGACAGAATCAATGCTCTCAAATTGGCTAATTCTTTCACCCTAGACGCCACTTTGCAATTGGCTAGGTTAGCGGCTAAGAATTCTGGGTTTGCTATTGTGGCGCGCAGAGCGCTTTGGTTGAAATCTTGGTCAGCTGATGCGTCTTCCAAGAACAAGCTACTTAACATTCCTTTCAAGGGGAAAACGCTGTTTGGCCCTGACTTGAAAGAGATTATCTCTGATATCACTGGGGGTAAGGGCCACGCCCTTCCTCAGGATCGGCCTTTCAAGGCCAAAAATAAACCTAATTTTCGTCCCTTTCGTAGAAACGGACCAGCCCAAGGTGCTACGTCCTCTAAGCAAGAGGGTAATACTTCTCAAGCCAAGCCAGCTTGGAGACCAATGCAAGGCTGGAACAAGGGAAAGCAGGCCAAGAAACCTGCCACTGCTACCAAGACAGCATGAAATGTTGGCCCCCGATCCGGGACCGGATCTGGTGGGGGGCAGACTCTCTCTCTTCGCTCGGGCTTGGGCAAGAGATGTTCTGGATCCTTGGGCGCTAGAAATAGTCTCCCAAGGTTATCTTCTGGAATTCAAGGGGCTTCCCCCAAGGGGGAGGTTCCACAGGTCTCAGTTGTCTTCAGACCACATAAAAAGACAGGCATTCTTACGTTGTGTAGAAGACCTGTTAAAAATGGGAGTGATTCATCCTGTTCCATTAGGAGAACAAGGGATGGGGTTCTACTCCAATCTGTTCATAGTTCCCAAAAAAGAGGGAACGTTCAGACCAATCTTAGATCTCAAGATCTTAAACAAGTTTCTCAAGGTTCCATCGTTCAAAATGGAAACCATTCGAACAATTCTTCCTTCCATCCAGGAAGGTCAATTCATGACCACGGTGGATTTAAAGGATGCGTATCTACATATTCCTATCCACAAGGAACATCATCGGTTCCTAAGGTTCGCATTCCTGGACAAGCGTTACCAGTTCGTGGCGCTTCCTTTCGGATTAGCCACTGCTCCAAGGATTTTCACAAAGGTACTAGGGTCCCTTCTAGCTGTGCTAAGACCAAGGGGCATTGCTGTAGTACCTTACTTGGACGACATTCTGATTCAAGCGTCGTCCCTTCCTCAAGCAAAGGCTCACACGGACATTGTCCTGGCCTTTCTCAGATCTCACGGATGGAAAGTGAACGTGGAAAAGAGTTCTCTATCTCCGTCAACAAGGGTTCCCTTCTTGGGGACAATAATAGACTCCTTAGAAATGAGGATTTTTCTGACAGAGGCCAGAAAAACAAAACTTCTAGACTCTTGTCGGATACTTCATTCCGTTCCTCTTCCTTCCATAGCGCAGTGCATGGAAGTGATAGGTTTGATGGTAGCGGCAATGGACATAGTTCCTTTTGCGCGCATTCATCTAAGACCATTACAACTGTGCATGCTCAGTCAGTGGAATGGGGACTATACAAACTTGTCTCCGAGGATACAAGTAAATCAGAGGACCAGAGACTCACTCCGTTGGTGGCTGTCCCTGGACAACCTGTCACAAGGGATGACCTTCCGCAGACCAGAGTGGGTCATTGTCACGACCGACGCCAGTCTGATGGGCTGGGACGCGGTCTGGGGATCCCTGAAAGCTCAGGGTCTTTGGTCTCGGGAAGAATCTCTTCTACCGATAAATATTCTGGAACTGAGAGCGATATTCAATGCTCTCAAGGCTTGGCCTCAGCTAGCGAGGGCCAGGTTCATACGGTTTCAATCAGACAACATGACAACTGTTGCGTACATCAACCATCAGGGGGGAACAAGGAGTTCCCTGGCGATGGAAGAAGTGACCAAAATCATTCTATGGGCGGAGTCTCACTCCTGCCACCTGTCTGCTATCCACATCCCAGGAGTGGAAAATTGGGATGCGGATTTTCTGAGTCGTCAGACATTGCATCCGGGGGAGTGGGAACTCCATCCGGAAATCTTTGCCCAAGTCACTCAACTGTGGGGCATTCCAGACATGGATCTGATGGCCTCTCGTCAGAACTTCAAAGTTCCTTGCTACGGGTACAGATCCAGGGATCCCAAGGCGGCTCTAGTGGATGCACTAGTAGCACCTTGGACCTTCAAACTAGCTTATGTATTCCCGCCGTTTCCTCTCATCCCCAGGCTGGTAGCCAGGATCAATCAGGAAAGGGCGTCGGTGATCTTGATAGCTCCTGCGTGGCCACGCAGGACTTGGTATGCAGATCTGGTGAATATGTCATCGGCTCCACCATGGAAGCTACCTTTGAGACGAGACCTTCTTGTTCAAGGTCCGTTCGAACATCCGAATCTGGTCTCACTCCAGCTGACTGCTTGGAGATTGAACGCTTGATCTTATCGAAGCGAGGGTTCTCAGATTCTGTTATCGATACTCTTGTTCAGGCCAGAAAGCCTGTAACTAGAAAGATTTACCACAAAATTTGGAAAAAATATATCTGTTGGTGTGAATCTAAAGGATTCCCTTGGGACAAGGTTAAGATTCCTAAGATTCTATCCTTCCTTCAAGAAGGATTGGAAAAAGGATTATCTGCAAGTTCCCTGAAGGGACAGATTTCTGCCTTGTCTGTGTTACTTCACAAAAAGCTGGCAGCTGTGCCAGATGTTCAAGCCTTTGTTCAGGCTCTGGTTAGAATCAAGCCTGTTTACAAACCTTTGACTCCTCCTTGGAGTCTCAACTTAGTTCTTTCAGTTCTTCAGGGGGTTCCGTTTGAACCCTTACATTCCGTTGATATTAAGTTATTATCTTGGAAAGTTTTGTTTTTGGTTGCAATTTCTTCTGCTAGAAGAGTTTCAGAATTATCTGCTCTGCAGTGTTCTCCTCCTTATCTGGTGTTCCATGCAGATAAGGTGGTTTTACGTACTAAACCTGGTTTTCTTCCAAAAGTTGTTTCTAACAAAAACATTAACCAGGAGATTATCGTACCTTCTCTGTGTCCGAAACCAGTTTCGAAGAAGGAACGTTTGTTGCACAATTTGGATGTTGTTCGCGCTCTAAAATTCTATTTAGATGCTACAAAGGATTTTAGACAAACATCTTCCTTGTTTGTTGTTTATTCCGGTAAAAGGAGAGGTCAAAAAGCAACTTCTACCTCTCTCTCTTTTTGGATTAAAAGCATCATCAGATTGGCTTACGAGACTGCCGGACGGCAGCCTCCCGAAAGAATCACAGCTCATTCCACTAGGGCTGTGGCTTCCACATGGGCCTTCAAGAACGAGGCTTCTGTTGATCAGATATGTAGGGCAGCGACTTGGTCTTCACTGCACACTTTTACCAAATTTTACAAGTTTGATACTTTTGCTTCTTCTGAGGCTATTTTTGGGAGAAAGGTTTTGCAAGCCGTGGTGCCTTCCATCTAGGTGACCTGATTTGCTCCCTCCCATCATCCGTGTCCTAAAGCTTTGGTATTGGTTCCCACAAGTAAGGATGACGCCGTGGACCGGACACACCTATGTTGGAGAAAACAGAATTTATGTTTACCTGATAAATTACTTTCTCCAACGGTGTGTCCGGTCCACGGCCCGCCCTGGTTTTTTAATCAGGTCTGATAATTTATTTTCTTTAACTACAGTCACCACGGTATCATATGGTTTCTCCTATGCAAATATTCCTCCTTAACGTCGGTCGAATGACTGGGGTAGGCGGAGCCTAGGAGGGATCATGTGACCAGCTTTGCTGGGCTCTTTGCCATTTCCTGTTGGGGAAGAGAATATCCCACAAGTAAGGATGACGCCGTGGACCGGACACACCGTTGGAGAAAGTAATTTATCAGGTAAACATAAATTCTGTTTTTTTATTATTTTTTTATTAAAGTACATTTGTTCTTTGTTGAAAAGGTGTTGATTATTTTGGATATTAAGGTAACTAGTTCTTTAAGACTAGCTGACACTATTTCTGCTTATTTATTCTTCTGTGTTTTCAGAAGTTTTCTTTCCAATTCCTCATACTAGGGAATGGAATAGGCTGAGAATTTTCTTTTATTCCTTCTTCAAAGGTTTTAAACTATATTCTTTGCCAGCAGTTAAATTCAATTTTGAGGGTTCTCCAATTTATTGGGGCTATCTCTACTCCTACTAATTATGCTATTGTTTCTATAGCAAAATAGTATTTATTTTCCTTTAGATGGTTGTATCTTATTTATGGAAAATTATTTAGTTTCAGGTACTTTTCTTGGTCCTGTGATTTTTTTGGATGTTGCAATTGCTTCATTTTTGTTCTGTTTACTTTAAGATCAAGTATCAGATTATGATTTATTTTAGCATTGTTAAGGGACAACATTTACTAGACTAGGTGCTGTTGCATTTGTCTTGTTGTTTTTCATTTATTGATTATGCAAGTCCACTGTATTGACTGTTCCTTTAATTGAACTATCATGCTAATAATTTCATTTGTGTCTTCATTTTATTGAATATGAGGGTTTATCTATGTCTTTAGCTATTTTAGCTAGAAAAATTTTGTGATTTTTTAAAAAATAAAAAAAATAAAAAATCCATATTTCTTTTGTTCTAAGATAATCAATTATTTGTTTTATAATTAGATTCAATTCTTAACTGTTACTCTGGGCTTCAAGGTTGAGTTCTAAGACTAAAACTTTAAGCTTATACTAGTTTGGTTGTTCTTATTAAGGAACGAATTCCTGAATTATTTCCCAAGTAACATGTTTATAATTGGAAATTTTTCAGTTCAAAATCAGCTCCCTAATATTGCGATGTACGTGCCGTATTCCAGCTTGGCTGGCAAGGGGCAGGTTAAGACTTCTTTGAAATTTATTTGGTTCTATTCAGTCCAAATTTCTTTGATTTTATTCCAGTAAGGCTAACACTCTCTTTAAGTGTGTTTGGGTCCTATATATTTTGGGTACTGTTGAAGCATGGCTGGGCACCCATGGGGTTCAAGCGCTGCTCAGACCTGGAATCTTCTGGGGTATTTCTTCCAGTTCCATTTTTAGGAAATGGGTTTTGGAGTTTTTTCAAACTATTCTGCCTTTTTTTGGTCAGTGATAGCATTATTTGTTTTCATTAGATACAATAAATGCATATTTTCATTTTTCTGTTTTCATTCAGATTATTTTCTGAGAATGCGGAATCTCATATGATTCACTTGCTCTTCAGGACATAGTTAGAGGATCTTTTTTTCAAAAGCTCTTGATTCCTCACACAAGGGTCACCTTTTTTAGGTTTCACTGTCTTTGTCTCTTTCAGACAAGGGACAATTTTATTGTGTTCCGTTTGTCGGTACCTTTAGTCTCTATTATTTCCTTCAGTTGCTATATATGCATAGAAGTTTTAGGTCTTATGGCCACAGCATTGGATTTAATTCCCTTTGCTCATTTTCAATAGAAAGAACCATTCCAGTCTTTTATGCTTAATTATGGTGCAGGGATTCTAGTATTTCACATTTTAAATCTTCGAATCCTAATATTTATCTCTTGATTTGATGGTTAAGATTACCATCATTTAGTTCTACAGGTCTCTTCGTTTCTTTCAACCTGGACCATGATCTCTACAGATGCGCGTCTTTTTGGTTGGGAGGCTGTCTGAGGATCTCTGTCAGCACAAGGGGTTTGGAAATCTCAGGAGGTGAGATTACCATTTGATATTTTAGAACTCCGTGTTTTCTCAGAATTTTTCAGTTAGTTTCTTTTTGAAGAAGAGACGTTTAATGTTTTTCAAACAATATCACTACTATGGTGTATGTCAATCATCAGAGTAGGACTATCAGTCCTTAGGTTGTGACAGAAGTGTCTCGGATATTAGCTTGGGCTAAATCCAGCTCCTATCTAAATTCTGTGGTTTTTTCCCAGGTATAGATATTTGGGAAGCGGATTATCTCTGTTAATCCAGCTTTTCCTCCGGGAGAATGGTCTCTCTTACCCAGATATGTTTTTCATCTCATCTGAATAAAGAACTTCCCAGGGGCCTATTAAGGTCCGGGAATCTTCAGGCGGAAGTAGTGTATGCATTGACATTTCTTTGGAATTATCTTTTTGCCTATTTCTTTCCGCCTCTAGTTCTTCTTCCAAAATTCTTATGGAGTATTTGTTTGTTATGCTGAGAGTTCCAGCATGGCCTCTCAGGTTTTGGTATACGAATCTCATTCGGATGGCCAGTTGCCAACGTTGGACACCTCCGTTTAAACCAGACCTTTTCTTTCTCAAGGCCATTTTTTTCCATCAGGATCTCAAATCATTAAATTTGAAGGGATGGAGATTGAACGCTTGGTTTTTAGTCATAGAGGTTTTTCTGACTCATTGATTAATACTATGTTTCAGGCTCATAAAACTGTCTCTAGAAAGATTTATATTGAGTCTGGAAGACCTACTTTTCTTGGCATTCTTTTAAAATTCATAGAATTTTATTATTTTTTCAGGTTGGTTTGGATAAGGTTTTGTCTTCAGTTCTTTGTTAAGGACAAATCTCTACTCTTTCTGTTCTTTTTATTGCTGAAAAGATTGCTAATCATCCTGATATTCATTGTGTTGTGCAGGCTTTGGTCCATATCACACCTGTCATTAATTCAATCTCTCCTCTTTGGAGTCTCAATTTGGTACTGAGGGCTTTACAGGCTCCTCCGTTTGAAACTATGCATTTTCTGAACATTAAATTACTTTCTCGGAAAAGTATTGTTCCTTTTGGTTATTTCTTCTACTAGAAGAGTTTTTGAGTTATCTGCTCTTTTTTGTGAATATCCTTTTCTGATTTTTTATCAGGATAAGGCAGTGTTACTTCCTGATATTTATCACTTTTTTCAGGTTTTGATTCGTATCAAACCTGTCATTAAGCCAATTTCTCCTCCTTGGAGTCTTAATTGGGTTCTGAAGGTTTTTCAGGTTCTTCTATTTTGAGCATATGCTTGCTCTGGACATTCATTACTTTCATGGAAAGTACTGTTCTTTTTGGACATCTCTTCAGCTAGAACAGTTTTTGAATTATCTGTTCTTTCTTGTGAATCTCCTTGTGCTGATTTTTCATCAGGATAAGGTGTTTTTTTGCTGTCCTCATTTCAATTTTCACCTAAGTTGTGAATTCTAACAACATTAGTGGAGGAATTATTGTCTTTTCCTTGTGTCCTAATCCTAAGAATTCTTTGGTAAGATTCTTACATTCTTTAGGATGTGGTAAGAGTTTTGAAATATTATGTTGAAGCTACTCAGATTTCAAACAGACTTCTAGTCTATTTGTTATCTTTTTTTTGTTTTAGGAAGGTCAGAAGGCTTCTGCCATTTCTTTGCCATCTTGGTTAAGCTTTTGATTCATTATGCTTATTTGGAGTCAGATTATTCCCCGTTTCAGAGGATTACGGCTCTTTTTACTAGGTCAGTTTCTACTTCCTAGGCTTTTTAAGAATGAAGCTTCTGTTGATCAAATTTGCAAAGCAATGACTTGGTCTTCTTTGCATACTTTTACTAATTCTACCATTTTGATGTTTTCTCTTCTTTAGAAGCAGTTTTTGGTAGAATAGTACTTTAGGCAGCTGTTTCAGTTTGATTCTTCTTAATTGATTCTTATAATTTCAGTTTTTTTCATTATTAAAATTGAAACTTTTGATTTGGGTAGTGGATTAATTTTTCAGTGGAATTGGCTGTCTTTTTTATTTTATCCCTCCCTCTCTAGTGACTCTTAGGTGGAAGTTCCACATCTTGGGTATTTATATCCCATACGTCACTAGCTCATGGACTCTTGCTAATTACATGAAAGAAAACATAATTTATGTAAGAACTTACCTGATAAATTCATTTCTTTCATATTAGCAAGAGTCCATGAGGCCCACCCTTTTTTGTGGTGGTTATGATTTTTTTGTATAAAGCACAATTATTCCAATTCCTTATTTTTTTGATGCTTTCGTTCTTTTCTTATCACCCCACTTCTTGGCTATGCGTTAAACTGAATTGTGGGTGTGGTGAGGGGTGTATTTATAGGCATTTTAAGGTTTGGGAAACTTTGCCCCTCCTGGTAGGAATGTATTTCCCATACGTCACTAGCTCATGGACTCTTGCTAATATGAAAGAAATGAATTTATCAGGTAAGTTCTTACATAAATTATGTTTTTCACAGTTCTTTGTGTGTTGCACTTTTTCACTGATATATCCAGCACCAAGAAGACTGAATGCCGATACCCGCAGCCATATGGGTGTTTTTTTTATCATACAGGTGGTGAGAGTCCACAAGCCTTAACTACCTGGGAATTACTGTTCCTGGCCACTAGGAGGAGGCAAAGATTCCCAAACACCAAGAGCTCTATAAAACCCCTCGCACCTGACTAGAAACCTGTCTGAAGTAAGGTGAAGAATGAATGTGATCCTGATCTTCTGTCAGAGGGATTCTGATTTTTATTTAGGGGCACTCATTAAGCTAGTTGGGTTATATAGTTTGTACACTATTGTACTTTGTAGCCTGGGGACAGTATTATGTATTTATGTATGGTTCCTTTTTTAATTATAAGGCTCTATTCCACTTTAAATTCTTTGTCTCATTAGCTGGCTAGTCAGGTTAGAGCGCGCCTGCTGATCGGGATAGTGTGCGTCTTTTTCTTTTTAAAGACACAATGAGTCCACGGATTTCATCCTTACTTGTGGGATATTCACCTCCTGGTCAGCAGGAGGAGGCAAAGAGCACCACAGCAGAGCTGCTATATATAGCTCTTCCCTTCCCTCCCACTCCATTCATTCTCTTTGCCTACGTTAGTCATAGGAAGAGGTAAAGTGAGGTGTTAGTATATATTCTTCAATCAAGAGTTTATTATTTTTAAAGTAGTGTAAGATTGTGCTGCTTTGTTCTAGGGTGTAACAGTAGTCCATATCAGTCTCTTCAGTAGAGCTTTTGGTGGCTTTAGAGCAATGGAAACTTGTGGGACATAATTCTCACTGCGCCTCCTATACATGGTTTGCTGCCCTGCTTGTAAAGTCTGAGGGAAGAAATACACTCAGTACTTTATTTCCACAGGCCAATGTGAGGAGAAATTGAGGACCTCGCAAGCCAGGTGGGCTGCCTTACGGCCGGGCAGCAATTTAAGGTAAGTGCTGATTTTTATTTTTGGGGACACAGAAAGATTGGCACTTTTTCTATATTAAGGGACACTAGATAACATTATCCGTAGGTGGGAGGACATGTTGTTGGGCAGTGATTGCAGGCACTGGGCATGGAGAAGTGGCTCTAATTTATTACTAGCATCTGACAATGGCTTTTTTTTACTCTAACAAGCCGTTTGGAGGGTTAGTTTTATTCTCATGTTCGACCGCATGTATGGTGTGTCGCATGATAGATGTAATTTCTTTCATGTAATTAGCAAGAGTCCATGAGCTAGTGACGTATGGGATATACATTCCTACCAGGAGGGGCAAAGTTTCCCAAACCTCAAAATGCCTATAAATACACCCCTCACCACACCCACAAATACACCCCTCACCACACCCACAAATCAGTTTTACAAACTTTGCCTCCTGTGGAGGTGGTGAAGTAAGTTTGTGCTAGATTCTACGTTGATATGCGCTCCGCAGCAGGTTGGAGCCCGGTTTTCCTCTCAGTGTGCAGTGAATGTCAGAGGGATGTGAAGAGAGTATTGCCTATTTGAATTCAATGATCTCCTTCTACGGGGTCTATTTCATAGGTTCTCTGTTATCGGTCGTAGAGATTAATCTCTTACCTCCCTTTTCAGATCGACGATATACTCTTATATATACCATTACCTCTACTGATTCTCGTTTCAGTACTGGTTTGGCTTTCTACTACATGTAGATGAGTGTCCTGGGGTAAGTAAGTCTTATTTTCTGTGACACTCTAAGCTATGGTTGGGCACTTTTATATAAAGTTCTAAATATATGTGTTTTAACATTTATTTGCCTTGATTCAGGATGTTCAACGTTCCTTATTTCTTTCATGTAATTAGCAAGAGTCCATGAGCTAGTGACGTATGGGATATACATTCCTACCAGGAGGGGCAAAGTTTCCCAAACCTCAAAATTCCTATAAATACACCCCTCACCACACCCACAAATCAGTTTTACAAACTTTGCCTCCTATGGAGGTGGTGAAGTAAGTTTGTGCTAGATTCTACGTTGATATGCGCTCCGCAGCAGGTTGGAGCCCGGTTTTCCTCTCAGCGTGCAGTGAATGTCAGAGGGATGTGAGGAGAGTATTGCCTATTTGAATGCAGTGATCTCCTTCTACGGGGTCTATTTCATAGGTTCTCTGTTATCGGTCGTAGAGATTCATCTCTTACCTCCCTTTTCAGATCGACGATATACTCTTATATATACCATTTCCTCTACTGATTCTCGTTTCACTACTGGTTTGGCTTTCTACTACATGTAGATGAGTGTCCTGGAGTAAGTAAGTCTTATTTTCTGTGACACTTAAAAATTTGACTTTTCCCTGTGGGCTGTTTGGTTCGCGGGGGCTGAAATGCTTCATTTTATTGCGTCATTCTTAGCGCGGACTTTTTTGGCGCAAATTTTTTTTTCTGTTTCCGGCGTCATACGTGTCGCCGGAAGTTGCGTCATTTTTGACATTTTTTTGCGCCAAAGGTGTCGGCGTTCCGGATGTGGCGTCATTTTGGCGCCAAAAGCATTTAGGCGCCAAATAATGTGGGCGGCTTTTTTGGTGCTAAAAAAATATGGGCATCACTATTGTCTCCACATTATTTAAGTCTCATTATTTTGTGCTTCTGGTTGCTAGAAGCTTGTTCTATGGCATTTTTTTCCCTTTCCTGAAACTGTCATTTAAGGAATTTGATCAATTTTGCTTTATATGTTGTTTTTTCTATTACATATTGCAAGATGTCCCACGTTGAAGCTGAGTTAGAAGATACTTCTGGAATATCCCTGCCTGGTGCTGGAGCTATCAAAGCTAAGTGTATCTGCTGTAAACTTTTGGTATCTGTTCCTCCAGCTGTTGTTTGTACTGTTTGTCATGACAAACTTGCTAATGCAGATAATATTTCCTTTAGCACTGTTACATTACCTGTTGCTGTTCCGTCAACATCTAATACTCAGAGTGTTCCTGATAACATAAGAGATTTTGTTTCTAAATCCATTAAGAAGGCTATGTCTGTTATTCCTCCTTCTAGTAAACGTAAAAAGTCTTTTAAAACTTCTCATTTTTCAGATGAATTTTTAAATGAACATCATCATTCTGATACTGATATTGGTTCTTCTGATTCAGAGGATTCTGTCTCAGAGGTTGATGCTGATAAATCTTCATATTTATTTTAAATGGAATTTATTCGTTCTTTACTTAAAGAAGTCCTAATTGCATTAGAAATTGAGGATTCTAGTCCTCTTGATACTAAATCTAAACGTTTAGATAAGGTTTTTAAATCTCCTGTAGTTATTCCAGAAGTTTTTCTTGTCCCTGGTGCTATTTCTGAAGTAATTTCCAGGGAATGGAATAATTTGGGTAATTCTTTTACTCCTTCTAAACGTTTTAAGCAATTATATCCTGTGCCATCTGACAGATTAGAATTTTGGGACAAAATCCCTAAGGTTGATGGGGCTGTCTCTACTCTTGCTAAGCGTACTACTATTCCTACGGCAGATGGTACTTCCTTTAAGGATCCTTTAGATAGGAAAATTGAATCCTATCTAAGAAAAGCTTACTTGTGTTCAGGTAATCTTCTTAGACCTGCTATATCTTTAGCGGATGTTGCTGCAGCTTCAACCTTTTGGTTAGAAGCTTTAGCGCAACAAGTAACAGATCATAATTCTCATAGCATTATTATTCTTCTACAACATGCTAATAATTGTATTTGTGATGCCATCTTTGATATCATTAGAGTTGATGTCAGGTATATGTCTCTAGCTATTTTAGCTAGAAGAGCTTTATGGCTTAAAACTTGGAATGCTGATATGTCTTCTAAGTCAACTCTGCTTTCCCTTTCTTTCCAGGGTAATCAATTATTTGGTTCTCAGTTGGATTATATTATCTCAACTGTTGCTGGAGGGAAAGGAACTTTTTTACCACAGGATAAAAAATCTAAAGATAAATTTAGGTCTAATAATCGTTTTCGTTCCTTTCGTCACTACAAGGAACAAAAGCCTGATCCTTCATCCTCAGGAGCGGTATCAGTTTGGAAACCATCTCCAGTCTGGAATAAATCCAAGCCTTTTAGAAAACCAAAACCAGCTCCCAAGTCCACATGAAGGTGCGGCCCTCATTCCAGTTCAGCTGGTAGGGGGGCAGATTATGTTTTTTCAAAGAAATTTGGTTCAATTCTGTTCACAATCTCTGGATTCAGAACATCGTTTCAAAAGGGTTCAGAATTGGCTTCAAGATAAGGCCTCCTGCAAAGAGATTTTTTCTTTCCCGTGTCCCAGTAAACCTAGCGAAGGCTCAAGCATTTCAGATCTAGAGTTGGCTGGAGTAATTATACCAGTTCCAGTTCTGGAACAGGGGCTGGGGTTTTATTCAAATCTCTTCATTGTACCAAAGAAGGAGAATTCCTTCAGACCAGTTCTGGATCTAAAAATATTGAATCGTTATGTAAGGATACCAACATTCAAAATGGTAACTATAAGGACTATCCTGCCTTTTGTTCAGCAAGGGCATTATATGTCCACAATAGATTTACAGGATGCATATCTGCATATTCCGATTCATCCAGATCACTATCAGTTTCTGAGATTCTCTTTCCTAGACAAGCATTACCAGTTTGTGGCTCTACCGTTTGGCCTAGCTACAGCCCCAAGAATTTTTACAAAGGTTCTCGGTGCCCTTCTGTCTGTAATCAGAGAACAGGGTATTGTGGTATTTCCTTATTTGGACGATAGCTTGGTACTTGCTCAGTCTTCACATTTAGCAGAATCTCATACGAATCGACTTATGTTGTTTCTTCAAGATCATGGTTGGAGGATCAATTTACTAAACAATTCATTGATTCCTCAGACAAGGGTAACCTTTTTAGGTTTTCAGATAGATTCAGTGTCCATGACTCTGTCTTTGACAGACAAGAGACGTCTAAAGTTGATATTAGCTTGTCGAAACCTTCAGTCACAATCATTCCCTTCGGTAGCTTTATGCATGGAAATTCTAGGTCTTATGACTGCAGCATCGGACGCGATCCCCTTTGCTTGTTTTCACATGCGACCTCGTCAGCTCTGTATGCTGAACCAGTGGTGCAGGGATTACACAAAGATATCTCAATTAATATCTTTAACACCGATTGTACGACACTCTCTGATGTGGTGGACAGATCACCATCGTTTAGTTCAGGGGGCTTCTTTTGTTCTTCCGACCTGGACTGTAATTTCAACAGATGCAAGTCTGACAGGTTGGGGAGCTGTTTGGGGGTCTCTGACAGCACAAGGGGTTTGGGAATCTCAGGAGGTGAGATTACCGATCAATATTTTGGAACTCCGTGCAATTTTCAGAGCTCTTCAGTCATGGCCTCTTCTAAAGAGAGAATCGTTCATTTGTTTTCAGACAGACAATGTCACAACTGTGGCATACATCAATCATCAAGGAGGGACTCACAGTCCTCTGGCTATGAAGGAAGTATCTTGAATTCTGGTATGGGCGGAATCCAGCTCCTGTCTAGTTTCTGCGGTTCATATCCCAGGTATAGACAATTGGGAAGCGGATTATCTCAGCCGCCAAACGTTACATCCGGGCGAATGGTCTCTTCACCCAGAGGTATTTCTTCAGATTGTTCAAATGTGGGGACTTCCAGAAATAGATCTGATGGCCTCTCATCTAAACAAGAAACTTCCCAGGTATCTGTCCATATCCAGGGATCCTCAAGCGGAAGCAGTGGATGCATTGTCACTTCCTTGGAAGTATCATCCTGCCTATATCTTTCCGCCTCTAGTTCTTCTTCCAAGAGTAATCTCCAAAATTCTGAAGGAATGCTCGTTTGTTCTGCTGGTAGCTCCAGCATGGCGTCACAGTTTTTGGTATGCGGATCTTGTCCGGATGGCCTCTTGCCAACCGTGGACTCTTCCGTTAAGGCCAGACCTTCTGTCGCGAGGTCCTTTTTTCCATCAGGATCTCAAATCCTTAAATTTAAAGGTATGGGGATTGAGCGCTTGATTCTTAGTCAAAGAGGTTTCTCTGACTCTGTGATTAATACTATGTTACAGGCTCATAAATCTGTATCTAGGGAGATATATTATAGAGTCTGGAAGACTTATATTTCTTGGTGTCTTTCTCATCATTTTTCCTGGCATTCTTTTAGAATTCCGAGAATTTTACAATTTCTTCAGGATGGTTTGGATAAAGGTTTGTCTGCAAGTTCCTTGAAAGGACAAATCTCTGCTCTTTCTGTTCTTTTTCACAGAAAGATTGCTAATCTTCCTGATATTCATTGTTTTGTACAAGCTTTGGTTCGTATAAAACCTGTCATTAAGTCAATTTCTCCTCCTTGGAGTTTGAATTTGGTTCTGGGGGCTC
Source organism: Bombina bombina (assembly GCF_027579735.1). Lineage (NCBI taxonomy): Eukaryota > Metazoa > Chordata > Amphibia > Anura > Bombinatoridae > Bombina > Bombina bombina. The sequence goes on along the minus strand of NC_069499.1, from coordinate 1,504,560,130 downwards.
TTCAAGCTCCTCCGTTTGAACCTATGCATTCGTTGGACATCAAATTACTTTCTTGGAAAGTTTTGTTCCTTTTGGCTATCTCTTCTGCCAGACGAGTTTCTGAATTATCTGCTCTTTCTTGTGAGTCTCCTTTTCTGATTTTTCATCAGGATAAGGCGGTGTTGCGAACTTCTTTTAAATTTTTACCTAAGGTTGTGAATTCTAACAACATTAGTAGAGAAATTGTGGTTCCTTCATTCTGTCCTAAGAATTCTAAGGAGAGATCATTGCATTCTTTGGATGTTGTTAGAGCTTTGAAATATTATGTTGAAGCTACTAAGAATTTCCGAAAGACTTCTAGTCTATTTGTTATCTTTTCCGGTTCTAGGAAAGGTCAGAAGGCCTCGGCCATTTCTTTGGCATCTTGGTTGAAATATTTAATTCATCATGCTTATGTCGAGTCGGGTAAAACTCCGCCTCAAAGGATTACAGCTCATTCTACTAGGTCAGTTTCTACTTCCTGGGCGTTTAGGAATGAGGCTTCGGTTGATCAGATTTGCAAAGCAGCAACTTGGTCTTCTTTGCATACTTTTACTAAATTCTACCATTTTGATGTGTTTTCTTCTTCTGAAGCTGTTTTTGGTAGAAAAGTACTTCAGGCAGCTGTTTCAGTTTGAATCTTCTGCTTATCATTTAAACTTTATTTTGGGTGTGGATTATTTTTCAGCGGAATTGGCTGTCTTTATTTTATTCCTCCCTCTCTAGTGACTCTTGCGTGGAAAGATCCACATCTTGGGTAGTCATTATCCCATACGTCACTAGCTCATGGACTCTTGCTAATTACATGAAAGAAAACATAATTTATGTAAGAACTTACCTGATAAATTCATTTCTTTCATATTAGCAAGAGTCCATGAGGCCCACCCTTTTTTGTGGTGGTTATGATTTTTTTGTATAAAGCACAATTATTCCAATTCCTTATTTTTTATGCTTTCGCACTTTTTTCTTATCACCCCACTTCTTGGCTATTTGTTAAACTGATTTGTGGGTGTGGTGAGGGGTGTATTTATAGGCATTTTGAGGTTTGGGAAACTTTGCCCCTCCTGGTAGGAATGTATATCCCATACGTCACTAGCTCATGGACTCTTGCTAATATGAAAGAAATGAATTTATCAGGTAAGTTCTTACATAAATTATGTTTTTTACTCCCCTGGACGTTTTATTATGCATAACTGATGGGAGGCTTATTTATTCCTTGTTAGGATGGGCATTATTTCTCCCGGCGGCTCCACTTTTACAATTTAGCCGCCCGGGAGGTTTAGCTTGTTACGCCCACGATGGGCGGAGCTATGCTGTGTGGCATGTTTGTGTGCCATTGTTTTGGGGCAATCTACTCCCATCGGCTTTATATAGGGTTTCTAGCCGACCAGGAGTTTTGCTTTTTGACTGCCAAAGATTTTTGGGGCAAGTTTTTCTTCCGGCGCCTTTATTTTAATCTAGTCGGATGGGATTATGGCCACCTTGATTCTCCCGGCGTTTGTTTCTAATAAATATTTAGCCGCCCGGGAGAGTTAAGTCGTCACACCCATGATGGGCGGAGCTATACTATGCATCTTGGCGCACTTTTTGCTCTTATCTGTTGTATCTGGAAAAACAAGAAACACAGTATGGGTATTCTCTGCTGCATTTTTGTCACGCAGCAGAGGGACTTTACTCTAGTTTTAGAAGTCTTATTTCATGAATACTATACAGTTGCCTTCTATTTCTTAGGCAATCTAGTGTCAAGTTTCCTCAGATTCTCTGAGGTTTGGGGATTGTTCATTTTATGTTAATTTATTACATAATACTTCAGTTGTTTTTAAAACAAGAGACACAGTAATCCTCCTTTTCAGTCCCAGTACACTCTAGATATTTTACATATAGCTGTTATTGAAATAAACGTTTTGCTAATCTAAGTTTTCTTTCATGTAATTAGCAAGAGTCCATGAGCTAGTGACGTATGGGATATACATTCCTACCAGGAGGGGCAAAGTTTCCCAAACCTCAAAATGCCTATAAATACACCCCTCACCACCCCCACAAATCAGTTTTACAAACTTTGCCTCCTGTGGAGGTGGTGAAGTAAGTTTGTGCTAGATTCTACGTTGATATGCGCTCCGCAGCAGGTTGGAGCCCGGTTTTCCTCTCAGTGTGCAGTGAATGTCAGAGGGATGTGAAGAGAGTATTTCCTATTTGAATTCAATGATCTCCTTCTACGGGGTCTATTTCATAGGTTCTCTGTTATCGGTCGTAGAGATTCATCTCTTACCTCCCTTTTCAGATCGACGATATACTCTTATATATACCATTACCTCTACTGATTCTCGTTTCAGTTCTGGTTTGGCTTTCTACTACATGTAGATGAGTGTCCTGGGGTAAGTAAGTCTTATTTTCTGTGACACTCTAAGCTATGGTTGGGCACTTTTATATAAAGTTCTAAATATTTGTGTTTAAACATTTATTTGCCTTGATTCAGGATGTTCAATATTCCTTATTTCAGACAGTCAGTTTCATTATTTGGGATAATGCATTTGAATAATCAATTTATTTTTTTTCTTACCTTAAAAATTTGACTTTTCCCTGTGGGCTGTTAGGCTCGCGGGGGCTGAAAATGCTTCATTTTATTGTGTCATTCTTGGCCAGGACTTCTTTGGCGCAAAAAATTCTTTGTTATTTCCGGCGTCGTTCTTGTAACCGGAAGTTGCGTCATTTTTTGACGTTTTTGCGCCAAAAGTGTCGGCGTTACCGGATGTGGCGTCATTTTTGGCGCTAAAATCATTTAGGCGCCAAATAATGTGGGCGTCTTTTTTGGCGCTAAAAAATATGGGCGTCATTATTGTCTCCACATTATTTAAGTCTCATTGTTTATTTGCTTCTGGTTGCTAGAAGCTTGTTCACTGGCATTTTTTCCCATTCCTGAAACTGTCATTTAAGGAATTTGATCAATTTTGCTTTATATGTTGTTTTTTCTATTACATATTGCAAGATGTCTCAGATTGACCCTGAATCAGAAGATACTTCTGGAAAATCGCTGCCTGATGTTGGATCTTCCAAAGTTAAGTGTATTTGCTGTAAACTTGTGGTATCTGTTCCTCCAGCTGTTGTTTGTAATGAATGTCATGACAAACTTGTTAATGCAGATAATATTTCCTTTAGTAATGTTACATTACCTGTTGCTGTTCCATCAACATCTAATACTCAGAGTGTTCCTGTTAACATAAGAGATTTTGTTTCTAAATCCATTAAGAAGGCTATGTCTGTTATTCCTCCTTCTAGTAAGCGTAAAAGGTCTTTTAAAACTTCTCATTTTTCAGATGAATTTTTATATGAACATCATCATTCTGATTCTGATATTTCCTCTGGTTCAGATGATTCAGTCTCAGAGGTTGATGCTGATAAATCTTCATATTTATTCAAAATGGAATTTATTCGTTCTTTACTTAAAGAAGTCTTAATTGCATTAGAAATAGAGGAATCTGGTCCTCTTGATACTAAATATAAACGTTTAAATAAGATTTTTAAATCTCCTGTAGTTATTCCAGAAGTTTTTCCTGTCCCTGATGCTATTTCTGAAGTAATTTCCAGGGAATGGAATAATTTGGGTAATTCATTCACATTTGGGTAATTCAAGATTAGAGTTTTGGGACAAAATCCCTAAGGTTGATGGGGCTATCTCTACTCTTGCTAAACGTACTACTATTCCTACGGCAGATAGTACTTCCTTTAAGGATCCTTTAGATAGGAAAATTGAATCTTTTCTAAGAAAAGCTTACTTATGTTCAGGTAATCTTCTTAGACCTGCTATATCTTTAGCGGATGTTGCTGCAGCTTCAACTTTTTGGTTGGACGCTTTAGCGCAACAAGTAACAGATCATAATTCTCATAGCATTGTTAATCTTCTTCAACATGCTAATAATTTTATTTGTGATGCCATCTTTGATATCATTAGGGTTGATGTCAGGTATATGTCTCTAGCTATTTTAGCTAGAAGAGCTTTATGGCTTAAAACTTGGAATGCTGATATGTCTTCTAAGTCAACTTTGCTTTCCCTTTCTTTCCAGGGTAATAAATTATTTGGTTCACAGTTGGATTCTATTATTTCAACTGTTACTGGGGGGAAAGGAACTTTTTTACCACAGGATAAAAAATCTAAAGGTAAATTTAGGTCTACTAATCGTTTTCGTTCCTTTCGTCACAATAAGGAACACAAGCCTGATCCCTCCCCTACAGGAGCAGTATCAGTTTGGAAACCATCTCCAGTCTGGAATAAATCCAAGCCTTTTAGAAAGTCAAAGCCAGCTCCCAAGTCAACATGAAGGTGAGGCCCTCATTCCAGCTCAGCTGGTAGGGGGCAGATTACGATTTTTCAAAGAAATTTGGATCAATTCTGTTCACAATCTTTGGATTCAGAACATTGTTTCAGAAGGGTACAGAATTGGTTTCAAGATGAGACCTCCTGCAAAGAGATTTTTTCTTTCCCGTGTCCCAGTAAATCCAGTGAAAGCTCAAGCATTTCTGAATTGTGTTTCATATCTAGAGTTGGCTGGAGTAATTATGCCAGTTCCAGTTCTGGAACAGGGGATGGGGTTTTATTCAAATCTCTTCATTGTACCAAAGAAGGAGAATTCCTTCAGACCAGTTCTGGATCTAAAAATATTGAATTGTTATGTAAGGATACCAACGTTCAAGATGGTAACTGTAAGGACTATCTTGCCTTTTGTTCAGCAAGGGAATTGCCTTTCTTGCCTTTTGTTCAGCAAGTCAACATGAAGGTGAGGCCCTCATTCCAGCTCAGCTGGTAGGGGGCAGATTACGATTTTTCAAAGAAATTTGGATCAATTCGATTCACAATCTTTGGATTCAGAACATTGTTTCACAAGGGTACAGAATAGGCTTCAAGATAAGGCCTCCTGCAAGAAGATTTTTTATTTCCCGTTTCCCAGTAAATCCAGTGAAGGCTCAAGCATTTCTGAAATGTGTTTCAGATCTAGAGTTGGCTGGAGTAATTATGCCAGTTCCAGTTCTGGAACAGGGGCTAGGGTTTTACTCAAATCTTTTCATTGTACCAAAGAAGGAGAATTCCTTCAGACCAGTTCTGGATTTAAAAATATTGAATCATTATGTAAGGATACCAACGTTCAAAATGGTAACTATAAGGGCAAGGGCATTATATGTCCACAATAGATTTACAATAGTTCAGCAAGGGCATTATATGTCCACAATAGATTTACAGGATGCATATCTGCATATTCCAATTCATCCAGATCACTATCAGTTTCTGAGATTCTCTTTCCTAGACAAGCATTACCAGTTTGTGGCTCTGCCGTTTGGCCTAGCAACAGCTCCAAGGATTTTTACAAAGGTTCTCGGTGCCCTTCTGTCTGTAATCCGAGAACAGGGTATTGTGGTATTTCCTTATTTGGACGATATCTTGGTACTTGCTCAGTCTTCACATTTAGCAGAATCTCATACGAATCGACTTGTATGGTTTCTTCGAGAACATGGTTGGAGGATCAATTTACCAAAAAGTTCATTGATTCCTCAGACAACGGTAACCTTTTTAGGTTTCCAGATAGATTCAGTGTCCATGACTCTGTCTCTGACAGACAAGAGACGTCTAAAATTGGTTTCAGCTTGTCGAAACCTTCAGTCTCAATCATTCCCTTCGGTAGCCTTATGCATGGAAATTTTAGGTCTTATGACTGCTGCATCGGACGCGATCCCCTTTGCTCGTTTTCACATGCGACCTCTTCAGCTCTGTATGCTGAACCAGTGGTGCAGGGATTATACAAAGATATCTCAATTAATATCTTTAAAACCGATTGTACGACACTCTCTGACGTGGTGGACAGACCACCATCGTTTAGTTCAGGGGGCTTCTTTTGTTCTTCCGACCTGGACTGTGATTTCAACAGATGCAAGTCTGACAGGTTGGGGAGCTGTTTGGGGGTCTCTGACAGCACAAGGGTTTTGGGAATCTCAGGAGGTGAGATTACCAATCAACATTTTGGAACTCCGTGCAATTTTCAGAGCTCTTCAGTCATGGCCTCTTCTAAAGAGAGAGTCGTTCATTTGTTTTCAGACGGACAATGTCACAACCGTGGCATATGTCAATCATCAAGGAGGGACTCACAGTCCTCTGGCTATGAAAGAAGTATCTTGAATACTGGTATGGGCGGAATCCAGCTCCTGTCTAATTTCTGCGGTTCATATCCCAGGTATAGACAATTGGGAAGCGGATTATCTCAGTCGCCAAACGTTACATCCGGGCGAATGGTCTCTTCACCCAGAGGTATTTCTTCAGATTGTTCAAATGTGGGGACTTCCAGAAATAGATCTGATGGCTTCTCATCTAAACAAGAAGCTTCCCAGGTATCTGTCCAGATCCAGGGATCCTCAAGCGGAAGCAGTGGATGCATTGTCGCTTCCTTGGAAGCATCATCCTGCCTATATCTTTCCGCCTCTAGTTCTTCTTCCAAGAGTGATTTCCAAGATTCTAAAGGAGTGCTCGTTTGTTCTGCTGGTGGCTCCAGCATGGCCTCACAGGTTTTGGTATGCGGATCTTGTCCGGTTGGCCACTTGCCAACCGTGGACTCTTCCGTTAAGACCAGACCTTCTATCGCAAGGTCCTTTTTTCCATCAGGATCTCGAATCCTTAAATTTGAAGGTATGGAGATTGAACGCTTGATTCTCAGTCATAGAGGTTTCTCTGACTCTGTGATTAATACTATGTTACAGGCTCGTAAATCTGTATCCAGGAAGATATATTATCGAGTCTGGAAGATTTACATTTCTTGGTGTTTTTCTCAACATTTTTCTTGGCATTCTTTTAGAATTCCTAGAATTTTACAGTTTCTTCAGGATGGTTTGGATAAAGGTTTGTCTGCAAGTTCCTTGAAAGGACAAATCTCTGCACTTTCTGTGTTGTTTCATAGAAAGATTGCTAGTCTTTCTGATATTCATTGTTTTGTACAAGCTTTGGTTCGTATAAAACCTGTCATTAAGTCAATTTCTCCTCCTTGGAGTTTGAATTTGGTTCTGGGGGCTCTTCAAGCTCCTCCGTTTGAACCTATGCATTCGCTGGACATTAAATTACTTTCTTGGAAAGTTTTGTTTCTTTTGGCCATCTCTTCTGCTAGAAGAGTTTCTGAATTATCTGCTCTTTCTTGTGTCTCCTTTTCTGATTTTTCATCAGGATAAGGCGGTGTTGCGAACTTCTTTTAAATTTTTACCTAAGGTTGTGAATTCTAACAACATTAGTAGAGAAATTGTGGTTCCTTCATTGTGTCCTAATCCTAAGAATTCTAAGGAAAAGTCGTTGCATTCTTTGGATGTAGTTAGAGCTTTGAAATATTATGTTGAAGCTACTAAGGATTTCCGAAAGACTTCTAGTCTATTTGTTAACTTTTCCGGTTCTAGGAAAGGTCAGAAGGCTTCTGCCATTTCTTTGGCATCTTGGTTAAAATCTTTGATTCATCATGCTTATGTTGAGTCGGGTAAAACTCCGCCTCAAAGGATTACAGCTCATTCTACTAGGTCAGTTTCTACTTCCTGGGCGTTTAGGAATGAAGCTTCGGTTGATCCGATTTGCAAAGCAGCCACTTGGTGGTCTTTGCATACTTTTACTAAATTCTACCATTTTGATGTGTTTTCTTCTTCTAAAGCAGTTTTTGGTAGAAAAGTACTTCAGGCAGCTGTTTCAGTTTGATTCTTCTGTTTGTAATTTCAGTTTTTTTCATTATAAGATTTAAACTTTGTTTTGGGTGTGTATTTTTTTCAGCGGAATTGGCTGTCTTTATTTTATCCCTCCCTCTCTAGTGACTCTTGCATGGAAGATCCACATCTTGGGTAGTCATTATCCCATACGTCACTAGCTCATGGACTCTTGCTAATTACATGAAAGAAAACATAATTTATGTAAGAACTTACCTGATAAATTCATTTCTTTCATATTAGCAAGAGTCCATGAGGCCCACCCTTTTTTGTGGTGGTTATGATTTTTTTGTATAAAGCACAATTATTCCAACTCCTTATTTTTTATGCTTTCGCACTTTTTTCTTATCACCCCACTTCTTGGCTATACGTTAAACTGATTTGTGGGTGTGGTGAGGGGTGTATTTATAGGCATTTTGAGGTTTGGGAAACTTTGCCCCTCCTGGTAGGAATGTATATCCCATACGTCACTAGCTCATGGACTCTTGCTAATATGAAAGAAATTAATTTATCAGGTAAGTTCTTATATAAATTATGTTTTTTTCTACACAGCAAAATAAAAGGTTACTGTTTAAAATTTAAAGAGACAGTACCATCTTTTAGGTGCCTGTAACGCCTTCAAAACCAACTTAAGACTCCAAGGAGGAGAAATTGATTTGACGGGTTTAATACGAATTAAAGCCTGCACAAAACAGTGAATATCAGGAAGTTTAGCAATCTTTCTGTGAAATAAAACTGAAAGAGCAGAGATTTGTCCCTTCAAGGAACTAGCAGACAAACCCCTATCCAAACCATCCTGGAGAAACTGTAAAATTCTAGGAATTCTAAAAGAATGCCAAGAGAATTTATGAGAACACCATGAAATGTAAATCTTCCAAACTCGATAATAAATCTTCCTAGATACAGATTTACGAGCTTGTAACATAGTATTAATTACTGAGTCAGAGAAACCTCTTTGACTTAATACTAAGCGTTTAATTTCCATACCTTAAAATTTAATGATTTGAGATCCTGATGGAAAAACGGACCTTGAGACCGTAGGTCCGGCCTTAACGGAAGTGGCCAATGTTGACATCTGAACAAGATCCGTATACCAAAACCTGTTGGGCCATGCTGGAGCCACCAGCAACACAAACGATTGTTCCATGATGATCTTGGAGATCACTCTCGGAAGAAGAACTAGAGGCGGAAAGGTATAAGCAGGTTGATAACACCAAGAGAGACCACTCCCCTGGATGTAAAGTCTGACGGCTGAGATAATCCGCCTCCCAATTGTCTACACCTGGGATATGAACCGCAGAAATTAGACCAGAGCTGGATTCCGCCCACACAAGTATCCGAGATACTTCTTTCATAGCTAGGGGACTGTGAGTCCCACCCTGATGATTGACATATGCCACCGTTGTGATATTGTTTCTTTGAAAACAAATGAACGGTTCTCTCTTCAACAGAGGCCAAAACTGAAGAGCCCTGAGAATTGCACGGAGTTCTAAAATATTGATTTGTAATCTCGCCTCTTGAGATTTCCAAACTCCTTGTGCTGTCAGAGATCCCCAGACAGCTCCCCAACCTGAAAGACTTGCATCTGTTGTGATCACAGTCCAGGTTGGCCGAACAAAAGAGGCCCCTTGAACTAAACGCTGGTGATTTAAACACCACATCAGAGCGTGTCGAATATTGGGATTTAAGGATATTAATTGTGATATCATTGTATAATCCCGGCACCATTGATTCAGCATGCAAAGTTGGAGAGGTCTCATGTGAAAACGAGCAAAAGGAATCGCCTCCGATGCTGCAGTCATGAGGCCTAAAACTTCCATGCACATAGCCGCTGAAGGGAATGACAGACTGAAGGCGCCGACATGCTGCAACCAATTTCAAATGTCTCTTGTCTGTTAGAGACAGAGTCATGGACACTGAATCTATCTGGAAACCTAAAAAGGTGACCCTTGTCTGAGGAATCAAAACTTTTTGGGAAATTGATCCTCCAACCATGTTTTCGAAGAAACAACACAAGTTGATTTGTGTGAGATTCTGCAGAACGTAAAGACTGAGCTAGTACCAAGATATCGTCCAAATAAGGAAACACTGCAATACCTTGTTCTCTGATTACAGAGAGTAGGGCACCCAGAACCTTTGAAACGATTCTTGGAGCTGTTGCTAGGCCAAATGGAAGAGCAACAAATTGGTAATGCTTGTCTAGAAAAGAGAATCTCAGGAACTGATAATGTTCTGGATGAATCGGAATATGAAGGTAAACATTATAGACATATAATGTCCTTGCTGAACAAAAGGCAGAATAGTCCTTATAGTCACCATCTTGAAAGTTGGTACTCTTACATAACTATTAAAAATTTTCAGATCCAGAACTTGTCTGAATGAATTTTCTTTCTTTGGGACAATGAATAGATTTGAATAAAAACCCAGGCCTTGTTCCTGAAAAGGAACCGGCATGATTACCCTTGAAACCTCCAGATCTGAAACACACTTCAGGAAAGCCTGAGCTTTTACTGGGATGCGTTAGAGAAAAAATCTCCTCACACGAGGTCTTACTCTGAATCCAATTCGGTACCCCTGAGAGACAATGCTCTGAATCCATTGATTTTGGACATAATTTATCCAAACATCCTTGAAAAACCTTAATGTTCCCCCTACCAGCTGAGCTCGAATGAGGGCCGCACCTTCATGCGGACTTAGGGGCTGACTTTGGTTTCTTAACAGGGTTGGATTTATTCCAATTTGAGGAAGGCTTCCAATTGAAAACAGATTCCTTGGGGGAAGAATTAGGTTTTTGTTCCTTATTTTGAAGAAAGGAACGAAAAAGATTAGAAGCCTTAGATTTATGCTTAGGTTTCTTATCCTGAGGCAAAAAAACTCCTTTCCCCCCAGTAACAGTTGAAATAGAATCCAACTGAGAACCAAATAAATTATTACCTTGGAAAGAAAGAGATAGTAATCTAGACTTAAATGTCATATCGGCATTCCAAGATTTAAGCCACAAGGCTCTTCTAGCTAAAATAGCTAAAGACATGGATCTAACATCAATTTTGATAATATCAAAAATGGCATCACAAATAAAATGATTAGCATGTTGCAGTAAACGAACAATGCTAGATATGTCAGAATCCAATTCTTGTTGCGCTAAATTCTCCAACCAAAAAGTTGAAGCAGCTGCAACATCAGCCAAAGTAATTGCAGGCCTAAGAAGATGTCCTGAATATAAATAGGCTTTCCTTAGATAAGATTCAATCTTCCTATCTAAAGGATCTTTAAAGGAAGTACTATCTTCTATAGGCATAGTGGTTCGTTCAGCAAGAGTAGAAATAGCCCCATCAACTTTCAGGATCTTTTCCCAAAACTCTTCCAATTGCTGGTAAAGGATTCAATTTTTTAAACCTTGCGAAGGATTAAAAGGAGTACCTGGCTTATTTCATTCCTTAGAAATCATGTCAGAAATAGCATTGGGAATAGGAAAAACCTCTGGAGTAACCACAGTAAGTTTAAAAACAGCATTTAAACGTTTACTGGTTTTAATATCAAGAGGACTAGCTTCCTCAATATCCAAAGTAATTAACACTTCTTTTAACAAAGAACGCATTAACTCTATTTTAAATAAATAAGTATATTTGTCAGTGTCAATGTCTGAGGAATGATCTTCTGAATCAGATAGATCCTCATCAGAGGTGGATAATTCATTATGCTGTCAGTCATTTGAAATTTCATCAACTTTATCAGAAGTTTTAAAAGACCTTTTACGCTTATTAGAAGGTGGAAATACAGACAAAGCCTTCTGAATAGAATCAGTAACAAATTCTTTAAAATTCATAGGTATGTCATGTACATTAGAAGTTGAGGGATTACAGATAGAAACTCTATCTGCATGTAAAAGTTTATCATGACAACTATTACAAATGACATTTGGAGATATAATCTCCACAATCTTACAACAAATGCACTTAGCTTTGGTAGAACCTATGTCAGGCAGCAAAGTTCCAGCAGATACTTCTGAGGCAGGATCAGATTGAGACATCTTGCAAAATGTAAAAGAAAAAACAGCATATAAAGCAAAATTATCAATTTCCTTATATGACAGTTTCAGGAATGGGGAAAAAAGCAAATAGCATTGCCCTCTGACATAGCAAAAGGCCAGAGGCAAAAGCAATGGGGCAATAAATAATGAAAAAAATTGGGTGCCAAGTATGACGCACAACGTAAATGAAAATTTTTTAGCGCCAACCATGTCCAGAAATGACACACTCGCGTCACTACCCTGTGTGAACCCCTGCATCAAGTATGACGCCAGAAATGACGAACTTGTGTCAACAGACGTGCCTTTGGCGCCAAAAAATTTTTCGTGCCAAGAATGATGCAATAAAGCCTAAGACAGACCGCAATTTGAACAAGTAGTCAATTGAAAAAAAGACTAAACCCCAGGTAAGAAAAATCTTTCTCAATATTAACTTTCCCAAATATGAAACTGACAATCTGCAAAAGGAAATACATGAACCTGACTCATGGCAAATATAAGTACAATACATATATTTAGAACTTTATATAAATGCATAAAGTGCCAAACCATAGCTGAGGTGTCTTAAGAAATAAAAACATACTTACCTAAAGACACCCATCCACATATAGCAGATAGCCAAACCAGTACTGAAACAGTTATCAGTAGAGGTAATGGTATATGAGAGTATATTGTCGATCTGAAAAGGGAGGTTTGAGATGCATCTCTACGACCGATAAGAGAACCCATGAAAAAGAACCCCCTTAGGAAAATCATTGCATTCAATAGGTAATACTCTCTACGTCCCTCTGACATTCGCTGTACTCTGAGAGGAATCAGGCTTCAAAATGCTGAGAAGCGCATGTCAACGTAGAAATCTTAGCACAAACTTACTTCACCACCTCCATAGGAGGCAAAGTTTGTAAAACTGAATTGTGGGTGTGGTGAGTGGTGTATTTATAGGCATTTTGAGGTTTGGGAAACTTTGCCCCTCCTGGTAGGATTGTATATCCCATACGTCACTATCTCATGAACTCTTGCCAATTACATAAAAAAAGTTACAGCTTAAAATTTAAAGAGACAGTAACATTTTTATGTGTTATTATTTATTAAAAAGTTCCAACTGTTTAGTTGAGAGATCTTTCATTGATAAGGATAACCTTGTTCTGATCCTACTCCTTTTTATTTACATGCTGCTTAGGAGTCTATTGACAAGGGTCAAGTTATGCCACAAATTTCTCCTAAGGTGGTCCAAAAAATTTATAGCCCACATGCAGTGCCCTGCGCTTCCTCTCACACTCCTCCTGGAGTTATTTTGTATTTAATGCATTTCCCACGCTGTAAAAGGGAAAAAGGGCTAGAAGACTTATTTTCAATCAATGAATAGTGTGATTGATTCGGTTGTATCTGTTCCGAATGTTTCTTTCTTTCATGTAATTGGCAAGAGTCCATGAGCTAGTGATGTATGGGATATACATTCCTACCAGGAGGGGCAAAGTTTCCCAAACCTCAAAATGCCTATAAATACACCCCTCACCACACCCACAATTCAGTTTTACAAACTTTGCCTCCCATGGAGGTGGTGAAGTAAGTTTGTGCTAGATTTCTACGTTGATATGCGCTTCGCAGCAGGCTGAAGCCCGGTTTTCCTCTCAGAGTCTAGTGAATGTCAGGGATGTGAAGAGAGTATTGCCTATTTGAATACCATGGTCTTCCTCTAGGGGATCTATTTCATAGGTTCTCTGTTATCGGTCGTAGAGATTTCTTCTCCTACCTCCCTTTTCAGATCGACGATATACTCTTATATACCATTACCTCTACTGATTCTCGTTTCAGTACTGGTTTGGCTATCTACTATATGTAGATGAGTGTCTTAGGGTAAGTAAGTCTTATTTTATTTATGACACTCTAAGCTATGGTTTGGCACTTTATATGTAAAGTTCTAAATATATGTTTTAAACTTATATTTGCCATGATTCGTCATTTCCGGCGTTGTAGTTGACGCCGGAAGTTTTCACGTAGTTGCGTCATTTTTGACTCGTGTTTGTTGCAGACGTTTTTGGTGCCAAAAAATGTGGGCGTTATACTTGGCGCCAGTTTTTTTCACATTATTTCAGTCTCACTTTTTAGTTGCTTCTGGTTTCTAGAGGCTTGTTTTGTTTTGCATTTTTTCCCATTCCTGAAACTGTCATTTAAGGAATTTGATAATTTTGCTTTATATGTTGTTTTTTCTATTACATATTGCAAGATGTCACTACTTCTGGAAAGACGCTGCCTGATGTTGGTTCTACCAAAGCTAAGTGCATTTATTGTAAACTTTTGGTAACTGTTACTCCGGCTGTAGTTTGTGTTAGTTGTCATGATAAACTATCAAACGCGGATAATATTTCCATTAGTAATAATCCATTACCTGTTGTTTTTCCTTCAACATCTAATGTTCAGGATGTTTCTGTTAATGTAAAAGAATTTGTTTCTAAATTTATTCGGAATGCTCTGTCTGTTATAACTCCTTCTAGTAAACGTAAAAGGTCTTTTAAAACTTCTCATATTTCAGATGAATTTTTAAATGACCGCCATCATTCTGACTTATCTATCTCTGATGAGGATCTATCTGGTTCAGAAGATTCTGCCTCAGATATTGACAATGATAAATCTTCATATTTGTTTAAGATGGAGTTTATTCGTTCTTTACTGAAAGAAGTGTTGATGGCATTAGATATGGAGGAGTCTAGTCCTCTTGATATTACAACTAATAAGCGTTTAAATTCGGTTTTTAAACCTCATGTAGTTATTCCAGAAGTTTTTCCAGTTCCTGATGCTATTTCAGAAGTAATTTCTAGGGAATGGAATAGTCTGTGTACTTCATTTACTCCTTCTCCAAGGTTTAAGAAATTGTACCCTTTGCCGTTTGATAGATTAGAGTTTTGGGGAAAAATCCCCAAAGTTGATGGGGCTATCTCTACTCTTGCTAAACGTACTACTATTCCTATGGCAGATAGTACTTCTTTTAAGGATCCTTTAGATAGGAAGCTTGAATCCTTTCAAAGAAAGGCTTATTTATGTTCAGGTAATCTTCTTAGACCTGCTATTTCTTTGGCTGATGTTGCTGCGGCTTCCACCTTCTGGTTGGAGGCTTTAGCGCAACAAGTGTCAGACCATAATGCTTATAGCATTGTTAAACTTCTTCAACATGCTAATAACTTTGTTTGTGATGCCATTTTTGATATCATTAGAATTGATGTCAGGTATATGTCGTTAGCTATTTTAGCTAGAAGAGCTTTATGGCTTAAGTCTTGGAATGCAGATATGACTTCTAAGTCAACGTTGCTTTCTCTTTCTATCCAAGCTAATAAATTATTTGGTTCTCAGTTGGATTCTATCATTTCAACTGTTACTGGGGGGAAGGGAGCTTTTTTGCCTCAGGATAAAAAATCTAAGGGTAAATATAGGGTTGCTAATCGTTTTTGTTCCTTTCGTCAGAATAAGGAACAGAAGCCTGACCCTTCCCCTAAAGGAACAGTTTCCGTTTGGAAACCTTCTCCAGTCTGGAATAAATCCAAGCCTTTTAGAAAATCAAAACCAGCTCCCAAGTCCGCATGAAGGTGCGGCCCTCATTCCAGCACAGCTGGTAGGGGGCAGGTTACGATTTTTCAAAGATGTTTGGATCAATTTGATTTAAAATCTTTGGATTCAGAACATTGTTTCTCAAGGGTACAGAATATGTTTCAAGGTAAGACCACCTGTGAGAAGAATTTTTCTCTCACGCATTCCAGTAAACCCAGTAAAGGCTCAGGCGTTTCTGAAATGTGTTTCAGACCTGGAGTCAGCTGGGGTAATTGTGCCAGTTCCAAATCTGGAACGGGGCCTGGGGTTTTACTCAAATCTGTTCACTGTACCAAAGAAGGAGAATTCTTTCAGACCAGTTCTTGATCTAAAAATATTGAATCGTTATGTAAGGATACCAACAATCAAAATGGTGACTATAAGGACTATTCTGCCTTTTGTTCAGCAAGGGCATTATATGTCCACAATAGACTTACAGGATGCATATCTTCAAATTCCAATCCATCCGGACCACTATCAGTTCCTGAGATTCTCTTTTCTAGACAAGCATTATCAGTTTGTTGCTCTTCCTTTTGGCCTAGCAACAGCTCCAAGGATCTTTTCAAAACTTCTCGGTGCCCTTCTCTCTGTAATCAGAGAGCAGGGTATTGCGGTATTTCCTTATTTGGACAATATCTTGGTACTTGCTCAGTCTTTACATTCTGCAGAATCTCACACAAATCAACTTGTGTTGTTTCTTCAAAGACATGGTTGGAGGATCAATTTACCAAAGAGTTCCTTGATTCCTCAGACAAGGGTAACCTTTTTGGGTTTCCACATAGATTCAGTGTCCATGACTTTGTCTCTAACAGGAAAGAGACGTCTGAAATTGAATCCCAATGTTCGATCTTCTCTGACTGATGGCTTCTCATCTAAACGATAAACTTCCCAGGTATCTGTCCAGATCCAGGGATCCTCAGGCGGAAGCGGTGGATGCGTTGTCACTTCCTTGGAATTATCAACCTGCTTATATCTTTCCGCCTCTAGTTCCAAAAGTGATTTCCAAAATCCTAATGGAGCGTTCGTTTGTACTGCTGGTGGCTCCAGCATGGCTACACAGGTTTTGGTATGCGGATCTCGTTCGGATGGCCAGTTGCCAACCTTGGACACTTCCGTTAAGGCCAGACCTTCTATCTCAAGGCCCATTTTTCCATCAGGATCTCAAATCATTAAATTTGAAGGTATGGAGATTGAACGCTTAATACTTAGTCATAGAGGTTTCTCTGATTCAGTGATTAATACTATGTTACAGGCTCGTAAATCTGTGTCTGGAAAGATTTATTACGGAGTTTGGAAGACTTACATTTCTTGGTGTTCTTCTCATAGATTCTCTTGGCATTCTTTTAGAATTCCTAGAATTTTACAGTTTCTTCAGGATGGTTTGGATAAAGGTTTGTCTGCAAGTTCCTTGAAAGGACAAATCTCTGCTCTTTCTGTTCTGTTTCACAGAAAAATTGCTAATCTTCCTGATATTCATTGTTTTGTACAGGCTTTGGTTCGTATCAAGCCTGTCATTAAGTCAATCTCTCCTCCTTGTAGTCTTAATTTTGTTTTGAGGGCTTTACAGGCTCCTCCGTTTGAGCCTATGCATTCTCTGGACATTAAATTACTTTCTTGGAAAGTCTTGTTCCTTTTGGCCATCTCTTCTGCTAGAAGAGTTTCTGAGTTATCTGCTCTTTCTTGTGAGTCTCCTTTTCTAATTTTTCATCAGGATAAGGCGGTTTTGCGGACTTCATTTAAATTTTTACCTAAAGTTGTGAATTCTAACAACATTAGTAGAGAAATTG
Organism: Bombina bombina; assembly: GCF_027579735.1. NCBI lineage: Eukaryota > Metazoa > Chordata > Amphibia > Anura > Bombinatoridae > Bombina > Bombina bombina. The sequence goes on along the minus strand of NC_069499.1, from coordinate 1,504,543,003 downwards.
TTGTCCCTTCGTTGTGTCCTAATCCTAAGAATTCTCTGGAGAGATCTTTACATTCTTTGGATCTAGTAAGAGCTTTGAAATATTATGTTGAAGCTACTAAAGATTTCAGAAAGTCTTTTAGTCTATTTGTTATCTTTTCTGGTTCTAGGAAAGGTCAGATGGCTTCTGCCATTTCTTTGGCGTCTTGGTTAAAGCTTTTAATTCATCATGCTTATGTGGAGTCGGGTAAATCCCCTCCTCAGAGGATTACGGCTCATTCTACTAGGTCAGTTTCTACTTCCTGGGCTTTTAAGAATGAAGCTTCTGTTGATCAGATTTGCAAAGCAGCAACTTGGTCTTCTTTGCATACTTTTACTAAATTCTACCATTTTGATGTTTTTTCCTCCTCAGAAGCAGTTTTTGGTAGAAAAGTACTTCAGGCAGCTGTTTCAGTTTGATTCTTCTGCTTATAATTTCAGTTTTTTTCATTATAAAGTTTAAAACTTTTTTGATTTGGGTTGTGGATTGTTTTTTCAGCGGAATTGGCTGTCTTTATTTTATCCCTCCCTCTCTAGTGACTCTTGCGGTATCTGCTATCCCATACGTCACTAGCTCATGGACTCTTGCCAATTACATGAAAGAAAACATAATTTATGTAAGAACTTACCTGATAAATTCATTTCTTTCATATTGGCAAGAGTCCATGAGGCCCACCCTTTTTTGTGGTGGTTATGATTTTTTTGTATAAAGCACAATTATTCCAATTCCTTGTTTGATGCTTTCGCTTCTTTCTTATCACCCCACTTTTTGGCTATTCATTAAACTGAATTGTGGGTGTGGCGAGGGGTGTATTTATAGGCATTTTGAGGTTTGGGAAACTTTGCCCCTCCTGGTAGGAATGTATATCCCATACGTCACTAGCTCATGGACTCTTGCCAATATGAAAGAAATGAATTTATCAGGTAAGTTTTTACATAAATTATGTTTTCCTGTAACTGAAGGAGGATGATACTTTGGTAGTATCTGATGAGGAATTCTCAGACTCAGATGGGGTAATACCTTTATCTGATCCTAAGCTTGTTGTCCTTCTGTCTTAGCTTGTATACCTGCATTTGCTACTTGAAGGAGGTTTTAGCTACCCTAGGTGATCCCGACACTACCAGCGAAGTCTAGTCGTGAGAGTCCCGTAGGTTACACTAATATTGTGACGTGTCCTTCAGGGTGGAAGCATTTCTTGTACCAGATAGGACTATAGAATTTTATTTAAGGCAAGGGAGATGCTCTTTTTCTGCTTCCATTACAAGGAATACGATAACCTGGGTGGATAAGATTACACTCTAGCATAGGGAGATACTATTCGCATGGAGGATAGTGGTTCTTTAAGGACTATATGCAGGAGAAAGACCCTATTGATAGGGTTTACATTGTCAACCTGCGACTGGTATTACTACTGTCTCCAGTGCAGCGGCGTACTGGTTTGATGCGTTGTCTGTTTCTATTGGACAGACACCCCTCTCACAGGGATAGGTTAAGAGCCTTTAAGTTTGCAGTCTCCTTTAATACAGAGGTTTATTACGTTGGGAGCTATGATCCAGGCTTTGCCATATTGACCGCAGAGTTCTGTGGTAAGATATTTGTCTGCGGATGTTTTATCTACAGGATAAGAAAAATAGCGTAAAGGGACGTCAGTTAATTTTGTTCCTTTCGGGATTCCTAGGGAAATCATTCCACTCCTCCCACGCAAAAGCAGTTTTAGCTTTCCTAAAGACCCTATCAGACTTAGAATAGGGGAAGACAGTCTGAGAAGCCTGCTGTTGAAACAGACAGCATGAGGGGCGTGCACCTGATTCGTCAGGGGGCAGGTTTTTCTTTTTCTATCAGGCTTGGTTTTGTGATCTTGCTCCCTGGGGGGTGTACATTGTGTCCCAGGGATTCAAATTAGAGTTCATGATTTTTCTCCCAGTAGCAGGTTCCTGCTTTCAAGACATAGGGAGAGGCGTTCTTACACAGTGTACGGATCCTCTCCGACCTGGGGGTGACTATTCCTGGTCCAATGCAGGAATGAGATTGGGGATACTATTCCTATCGGTTCGTGGTTCCCAAAGAGGTGGGAATCTTCAGACCTATTTTTAAATCCACTCAAGGTTCTTAGGGTGCCGTATTTCAAGAGGGAAACTATTTTTCTATTCTTTCTTTGGTCCAAAGGGGTCAATTAAGACCACAGGGTGATTGAAAGATGCATTATAAATGCATGTTCTCATCAACAAGGACTATCTTCATTTTTTAAGGTTTGTCTCTTCAAGACAAACATTTCTACTTGTGACCTTTTTTTCGGCCTGGTCACAGTTCTCTGAATTTTCTCAAGGGTTCTGGGTTCCCTGTCGGTGGTACACCGATTGCGGAAATTCTGCAGTAACAGCATTCTGGTTTAGACGCCTTCCTTTCAATGAGCAGGATTATCCACGATTTTTCCTGCGGTCTAAGGTTAATTGGAAAACTATATTAGTTTTTCATCAATGAAGCTGACAGTAGTCGGGTATTCAAGAATTTTTTCTTTCAATTCTTGTTTAACTCATCAGTCACATCTGTGGCTCAGTACAGCATTTAAGAATTCTTTGGTGGTTATCTCTGGATCTTTGCTCCTAGGGAACCTGTTTTCAAAGTTCTTCTGGGTGAGTGGGCCAACAGTTAACCAGCCTGTGAACTAGGGAACTGTTTGGGGCCTTCTAAGAGCAGGGAACATGGACTCGGGCGGAGATTGTTCTTCCCATAAGCATTTGGAAGTTACGAGTGATCTTTGATCCTCTCTTAGCCTGACCTCCGTTATTAGGCGGGGTTTTATCAAGGTTAAGTTAGATTTTACTTCACCCGTCGTGGGAATTAGGGCTGTAAGTGCTTTACAGCCTGATTCTCCATGGGGTCAGTTGCAATTCTATTTCATGACTTCTCATCAAAATGTTAAGTGCCTGAGGTGTGGATTGAGGTCAAAGATCCCTCAGGCTGTTCTAATAGACGCCTTGGCGTTAACATGGGTTTTCAATAATGGCATATTTAATTCCTCCATTTGTTTTTTCTCCTGGAGCCTTGGCTCGGAACTAAGCAGGAGAGGGCGTCGGTGGTCCTCATTTCACCGGCTTGGCTCGCAGGATTGCTGTGCAGTCCTGGGGGACATGTCACATTTTCCACCTGGGAGTTTCCGTGGAGGAAGGACCTTCTATGTCAGGGGCCTTCTTTAAACGAAAATATTTTCCCTGAAGTTATCTACTGGAAGATGGAAGCTTTACTTTGTGCAAGAGTAAATTAGTAACTGGTCATTGAGACCATGATTCAGGCTCGTAAGCCTGTGTCTAGAAAGATTTACCATAAGATATGGAGTAAATATCTTTCTCTTGTAAGGTGTATCCAGTTCACGGATCATCCATTACTTGTGGGATATTCTCATTCCCAACAGGAAGTTGCAAGAGGACACCCACAGCAGAGCTGTCTATATAGCTCCTCCCCTAACTGCCATATCCAGTCATTCTCTTGCAACTCTCAACAAGCATGGAGGTAGTAAGAGAGAAAGTGGTGAAATGTAGCTGTTATTTTGCTTCAATCAAAAGTTTATTATTTTTAAATGGTACCGGAGTTGTACTATTTTGTTCCAGGCAGAAAAATAGAAGAATCTGCCTGTGATTTCTATGATCTTAGCAGGTTATAACTAAGATCCATTGCTGTTCTCACACATGACTGAAGAGAGAGATAACTTCAGCGGGGGAATGGCGTGCAGGTTATCCTGCTATGAGGTATGTGCAGTTAAGATTTTTTCTAGAAGATGTGAAATGCTAGAAAATGCTGCTGATACCAAATTTATGTAAGGTAAGCCTGAATACAGTGATTTAATAGCGACTGGTATCATGCTTACTTTCTGAGGTAATACTCTTTTATATTTACAATATACAACGTTTGCTGGCATGTTTAAACGTTTTTATATATACTTTGGTGATAAAACTTTATTGGGGCCTAGTTTTTCCACAAACTGGCTTAAATTTGTCTAGAAACAGTTTCCTGAGGCCTTCCACTGTGTTACTATGAGTGGGAGGGGCCTAATTTTGCGCTTTTTTGCGCAGTAACTTTTACAGACTGAGACATCCAGCTTCCTCCAGGAGTCCCCTGAATGCTATAGGACATCTCTAGAGGGCTCTTAGGCTTTCCAAAATCGTTTGTTGGGGAAGGTAGGCCCACAGCAAGGCTGTGGCAGTTTTGGTGTGACTGTTAAAAAAACGTCTATCGTTTTTTTTATCCGTTTTTTGAACTAAGGGGTTAATCATCCATTTGCAAGTGGGTGCAATGCTCTGTTAGCTTATTATACACACTGTAAAGATTTTGTTTGATTTACTGCCTTTTTTCACTGTTTTTCAAATTCTGACAAAATTTGTTTCTCTTAAAGGCACGGTACCGTTTCTTATGTTTGCTTGTTAACTTGATTTAAAGTGTTTTCCAAGCTTGCTAGTCTCATTGCTAGTCTGTACAAACATGTCTGACATAGAGGAAACTCCTTGTTCATTATGTTTAAAAGCCATGGTGGAACCCCCTCTTAGAATGTGTACCAAATGTACTGATTTCACTTTAAGCAATAAAGATCATATTCTGTCTTTAAAAAATGTATCACCAGAGGAATCTGACGAAGGGGAAGTTATGCTTTACTTTACAAGACATGGCGGCAGTCATGGATAATACACTGTAAGCGGTATTAGCCAGACTACCTGAATTTAGAGGAAAGCGAGATAGCTCTAGAGTTAGACGAAATACAGAGCATACTGACGCTTTAAGAGCTATGTCTGATACTGCCTCACAATATGCAGAAGCTGAAGAAGGAGAGCTTCTTTCTGTGTGGTGATGTTTCTGACTCGGGGAAGATGATGCAACCTGATTCTGATATCTCTACATTTAAATTTAAGCTTTTACACCTCCGCATGTTACTCAGGGAGGTTTTAGCTGCTCGGAATGACTGTGATACAATTGCAGTGCCAGAGAAATTGTGTAGACTGGATAAATACTATGCAGTGCCGGTGTGCACTGATGTTTTTCCGATATCTAAAAGGTTTACAGAAATTATTACTAAGGAATGGGATAGACCAGGTGTGTCGTTCCCCTCCTATTTTTAGAAAAATGTTTCCAATAGACGCCACCACACGGGACTTATGGCAGACAGTTCCTAAGGTGGAGGGAGCAGTTTCTACTCTAGCAAAGCGTACTACTATCCCTGTCGAGGACAGTTGTGCTTTCTTAGATCCAATGGATAAAAAGTTAGAGGGTTACCTTAAGAAAATGTTTATTCAACAAGGTTTTATCCTACAGCCCCTTGCATGCATTGCTCCTGTCACTGCTGCTGCGGCGTTCTGGTTTGAGTCTCTGGAAGAGGCTTTACAGGTAGCGACTCCATTGGATGACATACTTGACAAGCTTAGAGCACTTAAGCTAGCCAATTCTTTTGTTTCTTATGCCATTGTTCATTTGACTAAACTAACGGCTAAGAATTCTGATTTTGCTATCCAGGCGCTATGGCTTAAATCATGGTCAGCTGACGTTACTTCAAAGTCTAAGCTGCTTAACATTCCCTTCAAGGGGCAGACCCTATTCGGGCCTGGTTTGAAGGAGATTATTGCTGATATCACTGGAGGAAAAGGTCATGCCCTTCCTCAGGATAGTTCCAAATCAAGGGCCAGACAGTCTAATTTTCGTGCCTTTCGAAACTTCAAGGCAAGTGCGGCATCAACTTCCTCTAATGCAAAACAAGAGGAAACTTTTGCTCAGTCCAAGACGGTCTGGAGACCTAACCAGACCTGGAACAAAGGTAAGCAGGCCAAAAAGCCGGCTGCTGCCTCTAAGACAGCATGAAGGAACGGCCCCCTATCCGGTAACGGATCTAGTAGGGGGCAGACTTTCTCTCTTCGCCCAGGCATGGGCAAGAGATGTCCAGGATCCCTGGGCGTTGGAAATTATATCCCAGGGATATCTTCTGGACTTCAAGGTTTCCCCCCCAAAAGGGAGATTTCACCTTTCACAATTATCTGCAAACCAGATAAAGAGAGAGGCATTCTTACACTGTGTACAAGACCTCCTAGTTATGGGAGTGATCCATCCTGTTCCAAAGGAGGAACAGGGACAGGGATTTTACTCAAATCTGTTTGTGGTTCTCAAAAAAGAGGGAACCTTCAGACCAATTTTGGATCTAAAAATCTTAAACAAATTCCTCAGAGTTCCATCATTCAAGATAGAGACTATTCGTACCATCCTACCTATGATCCAGGAGGGTCAATACATGACTTCAGTGGATTTAAAGGATGCTTATCTTCACATTCCGATACACAAAGATCATCATCGGTTTCTCAGGTTTTCCTTCCTAGACAGGCATAACCAGTTTGTAGCTCTTCCCTTTGGGTTAGCTACAGCCCCAAGAATTTTTACAAAGGTTCTGGGGTCGCTTCTGGCGGTTCTAAGGCCGCGGGGCATAGCAGTGGCCCCTTATTTAGACGACATCCTGATTCAGGCGTCAAACTTCCAAATTGCCAAGTCTCATACGGACATAGTGTTGGCATTTCTGAGGTCGCATGGTTGGAAGGTGAACAAGGAAAAGAGTTCTCTATCCCCCTCACAAAAGTTTCCTTCTTAGGGACTCTGATAGATTCTGTAGAAATGAAAATTTACCTGACGGAGTCCAGGTTATCAAAACTTCTAAATTCCTGTTGTGTTCTTTATTTCATTCCTCGCCCTTCGGTGGCTCAGTGCATGGAAGTAATCAGCTTAATGGTAGCGGCAATGGCCATAGTGCCGTTTGCACGCCTACATCTCAAACCGCTGCAACTCTGCATGCTTAGTCAGTAGAATGGGGATTACACAGATTTGTCCCCTCTACTAAATCTGGATCAAGATACCAGGGATTTTCTTCTCTGGTGGCTATCTCGGGTCCATCTGTCCAAAGGTATGACCTTTCGCAGGCCAGATTGGACAATTGTAACGACAGTTGCCAGCCTTCTAGGTTGAGGTGCAGTCTGGAACTCCCTGAAGGCTCAGGGATCGTGGACTCAGAAGGAGTCACTCCTTCCAATAAATATTCTGGAACTGAGAGCGATATTCAATGCTCTTCAGGCTTGGCCTCGGTTAGCAACTCTGAGGTTCATCAGATTTCAGTCGGACAACATCACGACTGTGGCTTACATCAACCATCAAGGGGGAACAAGGAGTTCCCTAGCGATGTTAGAGTCTCAAAGATAATTCGCTGGGCAGAGATTCACTCTTGCCACCTATCAACTATCCATATCCCAGGTGTGGAGAACTGGGAGGCGGATTTTCTAAGTCGACAGACTTTTCATCCGGGGGAGTGGGAGCTCCATCCGGAGGTGTTTGCTTATGTGTTTCCACCGTTTACTCTGCTCCCTCGTCTGATTGCCAAGATCAAGCAGGAGAGAGCATCGGTGATCTTGATAGCGCCTGCGTGGCCACGCAGGACCTGGTATGCAGATCTAGTGGACATGTCATCCTTTCCACCTTGGACTCTGCCGTTAAGACAAGACCTTCTACTACAAGGTCCTTTCAATCATCCAAATCTAATTTCTCTGAGACTGACTGCCTGGAGATTGAATGCTTGATGTTATCAAAACGTGGCTTCTCCGAGTCAGTCATTGATACCTTAATACAGGCACGAAAGCCTGTCACCAGGAAAATTTACCATAAGATATGGCGTAAATATCTTTATTGGTGTGAATCCAAGGGTTACTCATGGAGTAAGGTCAGGATTCCCAGGATATTATCTTTTCTCCAAGAAGGTTTGGAAAAAGGATTGTCAGCTAGTTCCTTAAAGGGACAGATTTCTGCCCTGTCTATTCTTTTGCACAAGCGTCTGGAGATGTTCCAGACGTTCAGGCATTTTGTCAGGCTTTAGTTAGAATCAAGCCTGTGTTTAAACCTGTTGCTCCGCCATGGAGCTTAAATCTGGTTCTTAAGGTTCTTCAAGGAGTTCCGTTTGAACCTCTTCATTCCATAGATAACAAACTTTTATCTTGGAAAGTTCTGTTTTTGGTAGCTATTTCCTCGGCTAAGGTGGTATCTAATAAGAATATCAATCAAGAGATTGTTGTTCCATCTTTGTGTCCTAATCCTTCTTCAAAGAAGGAACGTCTATTACACAATCTGGACGTGGTTCGTGCTTTAAAGTTTTACTTACAAGCTACTAAAGATTTTTGTCAAACATCTGCTTTGTTTGTTGTCTACTCTGGACAGAGGAGAGGTCAAAAGGCTTCGGCAACCTCTCTTTCTTTTTGGCTAAGAAGCATAATCCGCTTAGCCTATGAGACTGCTGACCAGCAGCCTCCAGAAAGGATTACAGCTCATTCTACTAGAGTTGTGGCTTCCACATGGGCCTTTAAAAAATGAGGCTTCTGTTGAACAGATTTGCAAGGCGGCTACTTGGTCTTCGCTTCATACTTTTTCAAAATTCTACAAATATGATACTTTTGCTTCTTCGGAGGCTATTATTGGGAGAAAGGTTTTACAGGCAGTGGCACCTTCCGTTTAAGTACCTGCCTTGTCCCTCCCTTCATCCGTGTACTTTAGCTTTGGTATTGGTATCCCACAAGTAATGGATGATCCGTGGACTGGATACACCTTACAAGAGAAAACATAATTTATGCTTACCTGATAAATTTATTTCTCTTGTGGTGTATCCAGTCCACGGCCCGCCCTGTCATTTTAAGGCAGGTATTTTTTAACTTTAAACTACAGTCACCACTGCACCCTATGGTTTCTCCTTTCTCTGCTTGTTTTCGGTCGAATGACTGGATATGGCAGTTAGGGGAGGAGCTATATAGACAGCTCTGCTGTGGGTGTCCTCTTGCAACTTCCTGTTGGGAATGAGAATATCCCACAAGTAATGGATGATCCGTGGACTGGATACACCACAAGAGAAATAAATTTATCAGGTAAGCATAAATTATGTTTTTTTGGTGTGAATCCAAGGGCTACTCATGGAGTAGAGTTAGGATTCCCATAATTTTGTCTTTTCTCCAAGAAGGATTGGAGAAGGGTTTATCGGCAAGTTCTCTAAAGGGTCAGATCTCTGCCTTATCTATTTTGTTACACAAGCGTCTGGCGGATGTCCGAGATGTTCAATCCTTTTGTCAGGCCTGTGTTTCAACCAATTGCTCCTCCATGAAGTTTGAATTTAGATCTTAAAGTTCTTCAAGGGGTTCCGTTGAACCTATGCATTCCATAGATATTAAGTTGTTATCTTGGAAAGTTTTATTTCTTGTTGCCATTTCTTCTTCTCGAAGAGTGTTTGCGTTTTTGGCATTACCTTGCCTTATTTTTCATTCGGATAAGGTGGTGTTATGTACTAAACTTGTTTTCTTTCATGTAATTAGCAAGAGTCCATGAGCTAGTGACGTATGGGATATACATTCCTACCAGGAGGGGCAAAGTTTCCCAAACCTCAAAATGCCTATAAATACACCCCTCACCACACCCACAATTCAGTTTTACAAACTTTGCCTCCGATGGAGGTGGTGAAGTAAGTTTGTGCTAGATTCTACGTTGATATGCGCTCCGCAGCAAGTTGGAGCCCGGTTTTCCTCTCAGCGTGCAGTGAATGTCAGAGGGATGTGAGGAGAGTATTGCCTATTTGAATGCAGTGATCTCCTTCTACGGGGTCTATTTCATAGGTTCTCTGTTATCGGTCGTAGAGATTCATCTCTTACCTCCCTTTTCAGATCGACGATATACTCTTATATATACCATTACCTCTGCTGATTCTCGTTTCAGTACTGGTTTGGCTTTCTACAAACATGTAGATGAGTGTCCTGGGGTAAGTAAATCTTATTTCTCCAACATAGGTGTGTCCGGTCCACGGCGTCATCCTTACTTGTGGGATATTCTCTTCCCCAACAGGAAATGGCAAAGAGCCCAGCAAAGCTGGTCACATGATCCCTCCTAGGCTCCGCCTACCCCAGTCATTCTCTTTGCCGTTGTACAGGCAACATCTCCACGGAGATGGCTTAGAGTTTTTTAGTGTTTAATACTCCTTACTATGCAACAATTAACGGCTGTAATGGATAATTCTGTCAAAAACATTTTAGCCAAAATGAACACTTATCAGCGTAAGCGCGGCTGCTCTGTTTTAGATACTGAAGAGCATAACGACGCTGATAATAATATTTCTGAAGGGCCCCTAACCCAGTTTGATGGGGCCAGGGAGGTTTTGTCTGAGGGAGAAATTACTGATTCAGGGAACATTTCTCAACAGGCTGAACCTGATGTGATTGCATTTAAATTTAAGTTGGAACATCTCCGCATTCTGCTTAAGGAGGTATTATCCACTCTGGATGATTGTGACAAGTTGGTCATCCCAGAGAAACTTTGTAAAATGGACAAGTTCCTAGAGGTGCCGGGGCTCCCAGAAGCTTTTCCTATACCCAAGCGGGTGGCGGACATTATTAATAAAGAATGGGAAAGGCCCGGTATTCCTTTCGTCCCTCCCCCCCATATTTAAAAAATTGTTTCCTATGGTCGACCCCAGTAAGGACTTATGGCAGACAGTCCCCAAGGTCGAGGGAGCGGTTTCCACTTTAAACAAACGCACCACTATACCCATAGAGGATAGTTGTGCTTTCAAAGATCCTATGGATAAAAAATTAGAAGGTTTGCTTAAAAAGATGTTTGTTCAGCAAGGTTACCTTCTACAACCAATTTCATGCATTGTCCCTGTCGCTACAGCCGCATGTTTCTGGTTCGATGATCTGATAAGAGCGGTCGATAGTGATTCTCCTCCTTTGGAGGAGATTATGGACAGAATCATTGCTCTCAAATTGGCTAATTCTTTCACCCTAGACGCCACTTTGCAATTGGCTAGGTTAGCGGCTAAGAATTCTGGGTTCGCTATTGTGGCGCGCAGAGCGCTTTGGTTGAAATCTTGGTCGGCTGATGCGTCTTCCAAGAACAAGCTACTTAACATTCCTTTCAAGGGGAAAACGCTGTTTGGCCCTGACTTGAAAGAGATTATCTCTGATATCACTGGGGGTAAGGGCCACGCCCTTCCTCAGGATCGGCCTTTCAAGGCAAAAAATAAACCTCATTTTCGTCCCTTTCGTAGAAACGGACCAGCCCAAGGTGCTACGTCCTCTAAGCAAGAGGGTAATACTTCTCATGCCAAGCCAGCTTGGAGACCAATGCAAGGCTGGAACAAGGGAAAGCAGGCCAAGAAACCTGCCACTGCTACCAAGACAGCATGAAATGTTGGCCCCCGATCCGGGACCGGATCTGGTGGGGGGCAGACTCTCTCTCTTCGCTCAGGCTTGGGCAAGAGATGTTCTGGATCCTTGGGCGCTAGAAATAGTCTCCCAAGGTTATTTTCTGGAATTCAAGGGACTTCCCCCAAGGGGGAGGTTCCACAGGTCTCAGTTGTCTTCAGACCACATAAAAAGACAGGCATTCTTACATTGTGTAGAAGACCTGTTAAAAATGGGAGTGATTCATCCTGTTCCATTAAGAGAACAAGGGATGGGGTTCTACTCCAATCTGTTCATAGTTCCCAAAAAAGAGGGAACGTTCAGACCAATCTTAGATCTCAAGATCTTAAACAAGTTTCTCAAGGTTCCATCGTTCAAGATGGAAACCATTCGAACTATTCTTCCTTCCATCCAGGAAGGTCAATTCATGACCACGGTGGATTTAAAGGATGCGTATCTACATATTCCTATCCACAAGGAACATCATCGGTTCCTAGGGTTCGCATTCCTGGACGAACATTACCAGTTCGTGGCGCTTCCTTTCGGATTAGCCACTGCTCCAAGGATTTTCACAAAGGTACTAGGGTCCCTTCTAGCTGTGCTAAGACCAAGGGGCATTGCTGTAGTACCTTACTTGGACGACATTCTGATTCAAGCGTCGTCCCTTCCTCAAGCAAAGGCTCACACGGACATTGTCCTGGCCTTTCTCAGATCTCACGGATGGAAAGTGAACGTGGAAAAGAGTTCTCTATCCCCGTCAACAAGGGTTCCCTTCTTGGGAACAATAATAGACTCCTTAGAAATGAGGATTTTTCTGACAGAGGCCAGAAAAACAAAGCTTCTAGACTCTTGTCGGATACTTCATTCCGTTCCTCTTCCTTCCATAGCTCAGTGCATGGAAGTGATCGGGTTGATGGTAGCGGCAATGGACATAGTTCCTTTTGCGCGCATTCATCTAAGACCATTACAACTGTGCATGCTCAGTCAGTGGAATGGGGACTATACAGACTTGTCTCCGAAGATACAAGTAAATCAGAGGACCAGAGACTCACTCCGTTGGTGGCTGTCCCTGGACAACCTGTCACAAGGGATGACATTCCGCAGACCAGAGTGGGTCATTGTCACGACCGACGCCAGTCTGATGGGCTGGGGCGCGGTCTGGGGATCCCTGAAAGCTCAGGGTCTTTGGTCTCGGGAAGAATCTCTTCTACCGATAAATATTCTGGAACTGAGAGCGATATTCAATGCTCTCAAGGCTTGGCCTCAGCTAGCGAGGGCCAAGTTCATACGGTTTCAATCAGACAACATGACAACTGTTGCGTACATCAACCATCAGGGGGGAACAAGGAGTTCCCTAGCGATGGAAGAAGTGACCAAAATCATTCTATGGGCGGAGTCTCACTCCTGCCACCTGTCTGCTATCCACATCCCAGGAGTGGAAAATTGGGAAGCGGATTTTCTGAGTCGTCAGACATTGCATCCGGGGGAGTGGGAACTCCATCCGGAAATCTTTGCCCAAGTCACTCAGCTGTGGGGCATTCCAGACATGGATCTGATGGCCTCTCGTCAGAACTTCAAAGTTCCTTGCTACGGGTCCAGATCCAGGGATCCCAAGGCGGCTCTAGTGGATGCACTAGTAGCACCTTGGACCTTCAAACTAGCTTATGTGTTCCCGCCGTTTCCTCTCATCCCCAGGCTGGTAGCCAGGATCAATCAGGAGAGGGAGTCGGTGATCTTGATAGCTCCTGCGTGGCCACGCAGGACTTGGTATGCAGATCTGGTGAATATGTCATCGGCTCCACCTTGGAAGCTACCTTTGAGACGAGACCTTCTTGTTCAGGGTCCGTTCGAACATCCGAATCTGGTTTCACTCCAGCTGACTGCTTGGAGATTGAACGCTTGATTTTATCGAAGCGAGGGTTCTCAGATTCTGTTATTGATACTCTTGTTCAGGCCAGAAAGCCTGTAACTAGAAAAATTATATCTGTTGGTGTGAATCTAAAGGATTCTCTTGGGACAAGGTTAAGATTCCTAGGATTCTATCCTTCCTTCAAGAAGGATTGGAAAAAGGATTATCTGCAAGTTCCCTGAAGGACAGAGCAGAGAGAGAAGGGCGCCTCCTAGTGTAGCCAATTTTTATATAAAAGAAATAATGCAAGTGCAAACATACTCACAGTATGGAAAGGCAGAGGTAGTGCCTAGGTGAACGATCTGGGAACTTCACAGTGTCCCAGCAGACTGCGCACTGAACTGAGGGCTGCTCCTCCCAAACGCAGAAGATGTATCTGTAGTCTGTAAATTTAGAGAGAAAACAAGAGGGCGACCCCTAGTGCAGATCAATTGTGGACGAGTGGTGAATATCTGCTTATGCTTGCGAATGGATACTCACAGAGGGTATTGCACCCTGTAGTGCAAATGTAGCGTACTAGGAATATTATAGTGTCCTAGTGCACATAACCGCTCAAGCAGTACTGCTGTAGTTAGAGATGAATTTCGAGTGTGAAAGGATAGACGTCAGGATGATAAAAAGAGAACTCCAGTATCGTTGTATAAAAATATTTTATAAAAAAAGGATAAAAGAATATATACACAGATCTACAATGACATCTGTTGTATAATGCTACGCGTTTCTAAGCGCTCACCGCGCCTTTTCCTCAGGCAAATGATACTGAATACACTGGAGTCTCTTACATATATACCTGTGCAGGCTTAATGTGGTCAGCTGTAACTCATTGTAACAGGTGCTGCATAAATTAACTCCCTTGATATTCTAACCGGATGTTACAAAAGTTACAAAGAATACAATCCAATATGCATAAAAGAAAATATCTAGTACAATGTAATATGCTAATCATTCTCGACATATAAGAACTTGAATAAAGTATATCCTAAAACTTAGACTCTCTGAGTTATCTTGAATGTGTAAAAACACGTTTGTAAATAATTGTAAATATTTGTCAAATTACATGTACATGTATATAAAACTATTTTTGCAAATTGCGCTATTTAAATAGCTATCCTTTCTGATGATATTTAGAAATGGGCCAAGATGTAAATCAATAATAAACTGCCATAAAGTATGATAATGAATTTCTTAACATAAAGGGGTGTGTATCACTGAACTAATGAAAGTGCTGTATTAAATATCCAATGTGATTGCTTCGTCTGACAGGGGTGTGTATCGCATGACAAATGGGAGTGCTATATTCAATGCTTCCCTGATCGTGTAATGTGTTGCTCCATATGATTGGAGCTCGGGTGTGTGTCCAATGACGTCAAGGTTACGTTAGGATACGTGTATTGACTCCCATAGGTACGGAATCTGTTTGTGAATAACGTGTTCGTGCGGCTTATACAAAAGTGAAATATTCTACCAGAGTTATTTGCTGATAGCTCAACGTGAGAAAAAAATGTGTAGTGAGCTAAGTGATACAACTACTAACTACAGACATAACTAAATGTGTATATAAAATAAGTATATAAAATAAACATACCATATGTTGACATGTGTGCATGAGTTAATAAACTCACAGTGATGGATGCGAGTGTATTGCATAGTTATATCTACTGTTAGACTCGTACATTGTTATAAGATAATATATCTACATAAAACCTATGTGGACACTATAATGTGTAATATGTGAGATTCGTGTATTATATGTGTGGGATAGTGCTACATATAAAATCTAGAAAATAAATGATATTAGAAAATATATTAACAACTGTAAAAGTTGTTAAGGTGATATGTGTTAGATGTAATGTAATGATGTATGAAGTGCAGTGCATGATATCATATGGAAATATAATTCAGAAAATACATGTGATGTGCAACAATGTTATATATATATATATATATATAAAAGATGTGTTAAAAAGCAGCAGAGTCTATTACTTCATTAAGGCCCTCTGGATATAGAGTTTTAAATTGATAAATCCAAAAAGTTTCCCTCTGGCGCAATTTGGTCATTCTATTTTGGGAACTTGTGGCAGGAATAATTTCCAATGGGGTAATGTTCATGACACAATTATTTTTGCCATGAATGGAAAAATGGTGCCTAGAGGTACTATATTTATCAGATCCCTTAAGGATACATCTTAAATGTTCTGACCATCTTTGTCTAATTTTCCTACAGGTGCGACCTATATATTGTAGGCCACACAAGCATGTGAGTTTATTAACTCATGCACACATGTCAACATATGGTATGTTTATTTTATATACTTATTTTATATACACATTTAGTTATGTCTGTAGTTAGTAGTTGTATCACTTAGCTCACTACACATTTTTTTCTCACGTTGAGCTATCAGCAAATAACTCTGGTAGAATATTTCACTTTTGTATAAGCCGCACGAACACGTTATTCACAAACAGATTCCGTACCTATGGGAGTCAATACACGTATCCTAACGTAACCTTGACGTCATTGGACACACACCCGAGCTCCAATCATATGGAGCAACACATTACACGATCAGGGAAGCATTGAATATAGCACTCCCATTTGTCATGCGATACACACCCCTGTCAGACGAAGCAATCACATTGGATATTTAATACAGCACTTTCATTAGTTCAGTGATACACACCCCTTTATGTTAAGAAATTCATTATCATACTTTATGGCAGTTTATTATTGATTTACATCTTGGCCCATTTCTAAATATCAGAAAGGATAGCTATTTAAATAGCGCAATTTGCAAAAATAGTTTTATATACATGTACATGTAATTTGACAAATATTTACAATTATTTACAAACGTGTTTTTACACATTCAAGATAACTCAGAGAGTCTAAGTTTTAGGATATACTTTATTCAAGTTCTTATATGTCGAGAATGATTAGCATATTACATTGTACTAGATATTTTCTTTTATGCATATTGGATTGTATTCTTTGTAACTTTTGTAACATCCGGTTAGAATATCAAGGGAGTTAATTTATGCAGCACCTGTTACAATGAGTTACAGCTGACCACATTAAGCCTGCACAGGTATATATGTAAGAGACTCCAGTGTATTCAGTATCATTTGCCTGAGGAAAAGGCGCGGTGAGCGCTTAGAAACGCGTAGCATTATACAACAGATGTCATTGTAGATCTGTGTATATATTCTTTTATCCTTTTTTTATAAAATATTTTTATACAACGATACTGGAGTTCTCTTTTTATCATCCTGACGTCTATCCTTTCACACTCGAAATTCATCTCTAACTACAGCAGTACTGCTTGAGCGGTTATGTGCACTAGGACACTATAATATTCCTAGTACGCTACATTTGCACTACAGGGTGCAATACCCTCTGTGAGTATCCATTCGCAAGCATAAGCAGATATTCACCACTCGTCCACAATTGATCTGCACTAGGGGTCGCCCTCTTGTTTTCTCTCTAAAGTTCCCTGAAGGGACAGATTTCTGCCTTGTCGGTGTTACTTCACAAAAAACTGGCTGCTGTGCCAGATGTTCAAGCCTTTGTTCAGGCTCTGGTTAAAATTAAGCCTGTTTACAAACCTTTGACTCCTCCTTGGAGTCTCAATTTAGTTCTTTCAGTTCTTCAGGGGGTTCCGTTTGAACCCTTGCATTCCGTTGATATTAAGTTATTATCTTGGAAAGTTTTGTTTTTAGTTGCAATTTCTTCTGCTAGAAGAGTTTCAGAATTATCTGCTCTGCAGTGTTCTCCTCCTTATCTGGTGTTCCATGCAGATAAGGTGGTTTTACGTACTAAACCTGGTTTTCTTCCAAAAGTTGTTTCTAACAAAAACATTAACCAGGAGATTATCGTACCTTCTCTGTGTCCGAAACCAGTTTCAAAGAAGGAACGTTTGTTGCACAATTTGGATGTTGTTCGCGCTCTAAAATTCTATTTAGATGCTACAAAGGATTTTAGACAAACATCTTCCTTGTTTGTTGTTTATTCTGGTAAAAGGAGAGGTCAAAAAGCAACTTCTACCTCTCTCTCTTTTTGGATTAAAAGCATCATCAGATTGGCTTACGAGACTGCCGGACGGCAGCCTCCCGAAAGAATCACAGCTCATTCCACTAGGGCTGTGGCTTCCACATGGGCCTTCAAGAACGAGGCTTCTGTTGATCAGATATGTAGGGCAGCGACTTGGTCTTCACTGCACACTTTTACCAAATTTTACAAGTTTGATACTTTTGCTTCTTCTGAGGCTATTTTTGGGAGAAAGGTTTTGCAAGCCGTGGTGCCTTCCATTTAGGTGACCTGATTTGCTCCCTCCCTTCATCCGTGTCCTAAAGCTTTGGTATTGGTTCCCACAAGTAAGGATGACGCCGTGGACCGGACACACCTATGTTGGAGAAAACAGAATTTATGTTTACCTGATAAATTACTTTCTCCAACGGTGTGTCCGGTCCACGGCCCGCCCTGGTTTTTTTAATCAGGTCTGATAATTTATTTTCTTTAACTACAGTCACCACGGTACCATATGGTTTCTCCTATGCAAATATTCCTCCTTAACGTCGGTCGAATGACTGGGGTAGGCGGAGCCTAGGAGGGATCATGTGACCAGCTTTGCTGGGCTCTTTGCCATTTCCTGTTGGGGAAGAGAATATCCCACAAGTAAGGATGACGCCGTGGACCGGACACACCGTTGGAGAAAGTAATTTATCAGGTAAACATAAATTCTGTTTTTCTGTGACACTCTAAGCTATGGTTGGGCACTTTGTTGATAAAGTTCTAAATATATGTATTCAAACATTTATTTGCCTTGACTCAGAATGTTCAACTTTCCTTATTTTTCAGACAGTCAGTTTCATATTTGGGATTATGCTTTTAAATTATTCATTTTTTCTTACCTTCAAAAATTTGACTATTTTTTCCCTGTGGGCTGTTAGGCTCGCGGGGGCTGAAAATGCTTCATTTTATTGCGTCATTCTTGGCGCTGACTTTTTTGGCGCAAAAATTCTTTTCCGTTTCCGGCGTCATACGTGTCACCGGAAGTTGCGTCATTTTTTGACGTTATTTTGCGCCAAAAATGTCGGCGTTCCGGATGTGGCGTCATTTTTGGCGCCAAAAGCATTTAGGCGCCAAATAATGTGGGCGTCTGATTTGGCGCTAAAAAATATGGGCGTCGCTTTTGTCTCCACATTATTTAAGTCTCATTTTTCATTGCTTCTGGTTGCTAGAAGCTTGTTCTTTGGCATTTTTTCCCATTCCTGAAACTGTCATTTAAGGAATTTGATCAATTTTGCTTTATATGTTGTTTTTTCTCTTACATATTGCAAGATGTCTCACGTTGCATCTGAGTCAGAAGATACTACAGGAAAATCGCTGTCTAGTGCTGGATCTACCAAAGCTAAGTGTATCTGCTGTAAACTTTTGGTAGCTATTCCTCCGGCTGTTGTTTGTATTAATTGTCATGACAAACTTGTTAATGCAGATAATATTTCCTTTAGTAATGTACCATTGCCTGTTGCAGTTCCTTCAACATCTAAGGTGCAGAATGTTCCTGATAACATGAGATTTTGTTTCTGAATCCATCAAGAAGGCTATGTCTGTTATTTCTCCTTCTAGTAAACGTAAAAAATCTTTTAAAACTTCTCTCCCTACAGATGAATTTTTAAATGAACATCATCATTCTGATTCTGATGACTCTTCTGGTTCAGAGGATTCTGTTTCAGAGATTGATGCTGATAAATCTTCATATTTATTTAAAATGGAATTTATTCGTTCTTTACTTAAAGAAGTATTAATTGCTTTAGAAATAGAGGATTCTGGTCCTCTTGATACTAATTCTAAACGTTTAGATAAGGTATTTAAATCTCCTGTGGTTATTCCAGAATTTTTTCCTGTTCCTAATGCTATTTCTGCAGTAATTTCCAAAGAATGGGATAAATTGGGTAATTAATTTACTCCTTCTAAACGTTTTAAGCAATTATATCCTGTACCCCGTCTGACAGGTTAGAATTTTGGGACAAAATCCCTAAAGTTGACGGGGCTATTTCTACCCTTGCTAAACGTACTACCATTCCTACGTCAGATGGTACTTCGTTTAAGGATCCTTTAGATAGGAAAATTGAATCCTTTCTAAGAAAAGCTTATCTGTGTTCAGGTAATCTTCTTAGACCTGCTATATCATTGGCTGATGTTGCTGCAGCTTCAACTTTTTGGTTGGAGACTTTAGCGCAACAAGTAACAAATCATGATTCTCATGATTTTATTATTCTTCAGCATGCTAATAATTTTATCTGTGATGCCATTTTTGATATTATCAGAGTTGATGTCAGGTTTATGTCTCTAGCTATTTTAGCTAGAAGATCTTTATGGCTTAAGACTTGGAATGCTGATATGGCTTCTAAATCAACTCTACTTTCCATTTCTTTCCAGGGTAACAAATTATTTGGTTCTCAGTTGGATTCTATTATCTCAACTGTTACTGGTGGGAAAGGAACTTTTTTACCACAGGATAAAAAATCTAAAGGTAAAAACAGGGCTAATAATCGTTTTCGTTCCTTTCGTTTCAACAAAGAACAAAAGCCTGATCCTTCATCCTCAGGAGCAGTTTCAGTTTGGAAACCATCTCCAGTCTGGAATAAATCCAAGCCTGCTAGAAAGGCAAAGCCTGCTTCTAAGTCCACATGAAGTTGCGGCCCTCATTCCAGCTCAGCTGGTAGGGGGCAGGTTACGTTTTTTCAAAGAAATTTGGATCAATTCTGTTCACAATCTTTGGATTCAGAACATTGTTTCAGAAGGGTACAGAATTGGTTTCAAGATGAGACCTCCTGCAAAGAGATTTTTTCTTTCCCGTGTCACAGTAAATCCAGTGAAAGCTCAAGCATTTCTGAATTGTGTTTCAGATCTAGAGTTGGCTGGAGTAATTATGCCAGTTCCAGTTCTGGAACAGGGGATGGGGTTTTATTCAAATCTCTTCATTGTACCAAAGAAGGAGAATTCCTTCAGACCAGTTCTGGATCTAAAAATATTGAATTGTTATGTAAGGATACCAACGTTCAAGATGGTAACTGTAAGGACTATCTTGCCTTTTGTTCAGCAAGGGAATTATATGTCCACAATAGATTTACAGGATGCATATCTGCATATTCCGATTCATCCAGATCATTATCAGTTCCTGAGATTCTCTTTTCTGGACAAGCATTACCAGTTTGTGGCTCTACCGTTTGGCCTAGCTACAGCTCCAAGAATTTTTTCAAAGGTTCTCGGTGCCCTTCTGTCTGTAATCAGAGAACAGGGTATTGTAGTATTTCCTTATTTGGACGATATCTTGGTACTTGCTCAGTCTTTACATTTAGCAGAATCTCATACGAATCGACTTGTGTTGTTTCTTCAAGATCATGGTTGGAGGATCAATTTACCAAAAAGTTCTTTGATTCCTCAGACAACGGTAACCTTTCTGGGTTTCCAGATAGATTCAGTGTCCATGACTCTGTCTTTAACAGACAAGAGATGTCTAAAATTGATTGCAGCTTGTCGAAACCTTCAGTCACAGTCATTCCCTTCGGTAGCCTTATACATGGAAATTCTAGGTCTTATGACTGCTGCATCGGACGCGATCCCCTTTGCTCGTTTTCACATGCGACCTCTTCAGCTCTGTATGCTGAATCAATGGTGCAAGGATTACACAAAGATATCTCAATTTATATCTTTAAAACCGATTGTTCGACACTCTCTAACGTGGTGGACAGATCACCATCGTTTAATTCAGGGGGCTTCTTTTGTGCTTCCGACCTGGACTGTAATTTCAACAGATGCAAGTCTCACAGGTTGGGGAGCTGTGTGGGGATCTCTGACGGCACAAGGAGTTTGGGAATCTCAGGAGGTGAGATTACCGATCAATATTTTGGAACTCCGTGCAATTTTCAGAGCTCTTCAGTTTTGGCCTCTTCTGAAGAGAGAATCGTTCATTTGCTTTCAGACAGACAATGTCACAACCGTGGCATACATCAATCATCAAGGAGGGACTCGCAGTCCTCTGGCTATGAAAGAAGTATCTCGAATTTTGGTTTGGGCGGAATCCAGCTCCTGTCTAATCTCTGCGGTTCATATCCCAGGTATAGACAATTGGGAAGCGGATTATCTCAGTCGCCAAACGTTGCATCCGGGCGAATGGTCTCTTCACCCAGAGGTATTTCTTCAGATTGTTCAAATGTGGGAACTTCCAGAAATAGATCTGATGGCGTCTCATCTAAACAAGAAACTTCCCAGGTATCTGTCCAGATCCCGGGATCCTCAGGCGGAGGCAGTGGATGCATTATCACTTCCTTGGAAGTATCATCCTGCCTATATCTTTCCGCCTCTAGTTCTTCTTCCAAGAGTAATCTCCAAGATTCTGAAGGAATGCTCGTTTGTTCTGCTGGTAGCTCCGGCATGGCCTCACAGGTTTTGGTATGCGGATCTTGTCCGGATGGCCTCTTGCCAACCGTGGACTCTTCCGTTAAGACCAGACCTTCTGTTGCAAGGTCCTTTTTTCCATCAGGATCTGAAATCCTTAAATTTAAAGGTATGGAGATTGAACGCTTGATTCTTGGTCAAAGAGGTTTCTCTGACTCTGTGATTAATACTATGTTACAGGCTCGTAAATCTGTATCTAGAGAGATATATTATAGAGTCTGGAAGACTTATATTTCTTGGTGTCTTTCTCATCATTTTTCTTGGCATTCTTTTAGAATAGCAAGAATATTACAGTTTCTTCAGGATGGTTTAGATAAGGGTTTGTCCGCAAGTTCCTTGAAAGGACAAATCTCTGCTCTTTCTGTTCTTTTTCACAGAAAGATTGCTATTCTTCCTGATATTCATTGTTTTGTACAAGCTTTGGTTCGTATAAAGCCTGTCATTAAATCAATTTCTCCTCCTTGGAGTTTGAATTTGGTTCTGGGGGCTCTTCAAGCTCCTCCATTTGAACCTATGCATTCATTGGACATTAAATTACTTTCTTGGAAAGTTTTGTTCCTTTTGGCCATCTCTTCTGCCAGAAGAGTTTCTGAATTATCTGCTCTTTCTTGTGAGTCTCCTTTTCTGATTTTTCATCAGGATAAGGCGGTGTTGCGAACTTCTTTTGAATTTTTACCTAAAGTTGTGAATTCCAACAACATTAGTAGAGAAATTGTGGTTCCTTCATTATGTCCTAATCCTAAGAATTCTAAGGAGAAATCGTTGCATTCTTTGGATGTTGTTAGAGCTTTGAAATATTATGTTGAAGCTACTAAATCTTTCCAAAAGACTTCTAGTCTATTTGTTATCTTTTCCGGTTCTAGAAAAGGCCAGAAAGCTTCTGCCATTTCTTTGGCATCTTGGTTGAAATCTTTAATTCATCTTGCCTATGTTGAGTCGGGTAAAACTCCGCCTCAGAGGATTACAGCTCATTCTACTAGGTCAGTTTCTACTTCCTGGGCGTTTAGGAATGAAACTTCGGTTGATCAGATTTGCAAAGCAGCAACTTGGTCCTCTTTGCATACTTTTACTAAATTCTACCATTTTGATGTATTTTCTTCTTCTGAAGCAGTTTTTGGTAGAAAAGTACTTCAGGCAGCGGTTTCAGTTTGAATCTTCTGCTTATGTTTTTTATTAACTTTATTTTGGGTGTGGATTATTTTCAGCAGGAATTGGCTGTCTTTATTTTATCCCTCCCTCTCTAGTGACTCTTGTGTGGAAAGATCCACATCTTGGGTAATCATTATCCCATACGTCACTAGCTCATGGACTCTTGCTAATTACATGAAAGAAAACATAATTTATGTAAGAACTTACCTGATAAATTCATTTCTTTCATATTAGCAAGAGTCCATGAGGCCCGCCCTTTTTTTGTGGTGGTTATGATTTTGTATAAAGCACAATTATTCCAATTCCTTATTTTATGTTTTCGCACTTTTTTTATCACCCCACTTCTTGGCTATTCGTTAAACTGAATTGTGGGTGTGGTGAGGGGTGTATTTATAGGCATTTTGAGGTTTGGGAAACTTTGCCCCTCCTGGTAGGAATGTATATCCCATACGTCACTAGCTCATGGACTCTTGCTAATATGAAATAAATGAATTTATTAGGTAAGTTCTTACATAAATTATGTTTTTTTTCCTAAGGTTGTTTCAGACGAGAACATTAATTAGGAATTTGTTGTTCCTTCCTTGTGTCCTAATCTTTCTCTCAGAAGGAACGTCTTCTGCACATTTGGACGTAGTCCATGTTTTAATTTTTTTTAATTTACAAGCGACTACGGACTTTCGTCAATCGTCTTTTCTGTTTGACATTGTTTCTAGAGAATGTAAGGGTCAGAAAGCTACGGCTACTTCTTTCCTTTTGGTTGAAGAGTATCATCCGTTTTGCATATGAGATTGCTGGACAGCAGCCTCCTGAAAGAGTTTTGGCTCCTTCCACCTGGGCTGTTGCTTCCTCGTGGACATTCTAACTTAATTCTTCAGCTGAGCAGCTTTGCAAGACTGCGACTTGGTCTTCTCTTCAAACTTTTTCTAAATTTTACAAATTTGTTGTCTTTGCTTCGGCTGAGACTGTTTTTGGGAGATAGGTTCTTCAAGCAGTGGTGCCTTCCGTTTAGGTTCCCTGCCTTGTCCTTCCCTTTTCATCCGTGTACTATAGCTTTGGTATTGTATCCCACAAGTAAGGATGAAATATGTTGACTCATCGTGTCTTTAAAAAGAAAAGAAAATTTATGCTTACCTGATAAATTTGTTTCTTTTTAGACACAATGAGTCCACGTCCCGCCCTGTTCTATGAGACAGGTTATTATTTTTTTGTTAAACTTCAGAAACCTCTGCACCTTGGCTTTTCCTTTCTCTTCCTAACTTCGGTCGAATGACTGGAGTGGGAGGGAAAGGAGGAGCTATATTTACAGCTTTGCTGTGGTGCTCTTTGCCTCCTCCTGCTAACCAGGAGGCGTAATCCCACAAGTAAGGATGAAATCCGTGGACTCATCGTGTCTAAAAAGAAACAAATTTATCAGGTAAGCATAAATTTTATTTTTTCTCTTGGTATTCTTTGTTGAAAGCTAAACCTAGGTAGGCTCATATGCTAATTTGTAAAACCTTGAAGGTCACCCTCTTCAATGCATTTGGCATTTTTTCACAGCTAGAGGGCGTAAGTTCATGTGTGTCATACAGATAACATTGGCTAAATGCATGTCTGTCAAAAGAACTGAAATAAGGGGGCAGCCTGCAGAGGCTTAGATACATGGTAATCTCAGAGGTAAAAAGCATATTATAACCGTGTTGGTTATGCAAAACTGGCGAATTGGTAATAAAGGGATTATCTTTTTAAACAATAACAATTCTAAAGTAGACTGTCCCTTTAAGATGGTGTAGTAACAGTCTGTTCCAACACTGCTTTTATACAAACAGAGGGCTTGTAAGTAATTAACAAAAATTGGGGCACCTGTAGGAATTGTTAGCATAAACTTTCAAGGCTTAATTTACTTACATAGCTGCAGAACATCATTACTTCTTCCCTGATAAACGCCTTTTTGTAAAACTCTAAAATTTACATTATTTTTCAGTTTTTGTTAACCTAAACTCTTTTTTTTTCACTTCAGGCAGTTTACCGCTTACCTTTGTGCCATTTCAGGTTATTCACTGGACTTGAACTGCTAAAATTTCAATAAAAAACTTTTTTTTTTAAACAAGTTGTATTTTTTTATGCATAATTGATCCAAATAGCTTTTGTATGCATGATGATCCTATATAGCTTATTGATTTTTGTTTAACTTTGTCCTTATTGACTTAAAGGATTTGCCTGCTCAATATATTTTACTAGTACCTTCTATAAATTTGTCTTCTAACGAAAATGCTTTTTCCCTATGGAAATACAAAAAAAAGATAAGTGGTTGTTTTTATATTCATGAACATGTTTTCAAAATATGTAACTGTTAAATTTAGAACAATGTAGATACAAAGAAAGAACTAATACACATACATTTAGGCTGGATATTTAATGATTAAATATTTTTATATATTTTTTCTTATGAAATTTATATTTTTTCTTTTATAAAAACCTTGATCTTTACTTGATTTGCGTCATCGGTTTAATATTATATTAAAGACATTGCTTTGTTAATGCATTAGCAGGGGCAAGAACTGCCATGCTGTGTGCTTGGCTGGGAAGCAGTAAACCTTTTTTATGAAAAAAGCATCATTTATTTATTTTTAAAGGACTTGACTTTAATACGGTACATTTCTAATGAAGCCTTTTCAATATTGGATTATCCTAAGAGCGAATATATGAGATTCATTAAATGATTGCAT
Source organism: Bombina bombina (assembly GCF_027579735.1). Lineage (NCBI taxonomy): Eukaryota > Metazoa > Chordata > Amphibia > Anura > Bombinatoridae > Bombina > Bombina bombina. The sequence goes on along the minus strand of NC_069499.1, from coordinate 1,504,517,536 downwards.
ATTGGCCTAAAATGTTGCAAGAGTATGATTCGCCATGACTTGGGGAAATGTGTGCGCCGACTCTTAGGTAATCTCTTCCTTTGAAAATATAGATCAAAGTATGACTTAGTGTCATACAAGCTTTAATGAAAGACAGAGCTTTGGGTCTTTTAGCTGGAGGTTTTTTTTCTCTTCGTTTTATGCCATTGAAATTGTTATATATGACTCAGTAATGGAACACATTATTAATAGTTTAGAGAATCCATATTTCTTTGATATTACCTGTTACTTCATTTAAAAGTATAAAAATTGTATATTCAACTTAAGTGTATGTCCTTAGACTAAAATTTCAAACAAGGTTATTTTTCTTTTTCTTTTTTTCTTCTTCTTTTCAAAATATACCTTAAAGGGACAGTCAACACCAGAAAAAAGAAAGATAATGCCTTTATTACCCATTCCCCAGTTTTGCATATCCAACACAGTTATAATAATACACGTTTTACCTCTGTAATTATCTTGTATCTAATCCTCTGCTGACTGCCCCCTTATTTCAGTTCTTTTGACAGACATGCAGTTTAGCCAATCAGTGCTCCCTCCTAGGTCACTTTACGTACATGAGCTCAATGTTATCTATATGAAACATGTGAACTAATGCCCTCTAGTGGTCAAAATGTATTCAGATTAGAGGCAGTCTTCAAGGTCTTAGAAATTAGCATATGAACCTCCAAGGTTTAGCTTTCAACTAAGAATACCAAGAGAACAAAGCAAAATTGGTGATAAAAGTAAATTGGGAAGTTGTTTAAAATTGCATGCCCTATTTAAATCATGAGTTTTTTTTGGACTTGACTGTCCCTTTAAAGGGACACTAAAGCAAAAATTAAATTTATATGGATTTGATAGAGCATGAAATGTGATAGATCACAGAATTTTGGCTAGTTTTCCTAATTCATTTTATCAATTTTGCTTAGTTCTCTATGTATCCTTTATTAAAAAGTAATCCTAGATGTGTCTGTGTGTGTGTGCAACAATGTTTATAACAAAGTTGTTCATGGTTGCAAACACTGTTGAGATAGAATGTTAAAGCTTCTGCCAGCTTCCTAGATTTACTCTTCAACATAGGACACCAAGAGAAAAAAGGCAATAAGCAAATTAATAACAGAAGTAAATTGTTGTGAAAAATGCATGCTGTATCTGAATCATGAACTTTTTAACTTTACTCACTTAAAATGTTGGTCAAACCTAAGTCCCAATAAGTCTGAACATTTTAAAGATCTTTGTCGTCGTGACTGGCCTTTTTCTATTTAGATGATCCCTTCTTTATTAACTAGCTTTTTGTATTTATACAAATCCCTATCACCTAATTCATTAGTACAAACCTATTGCCCTTTTTCCTACTTCACTTTGGTTAATATGTTATTTTTATCCTTACCTTATTCGCCATTATTTTTTTTATTAATGTTTACGTGCACTAGAAGATTTAAAAAGGCCTTTCTCTTTCTACTTTGTAGTTATTATACATTTTTGGGTTGCATTACAGATATTTGTTAACATGAATTTCCTTTGAATGAATGAATGTTTGCAGCAATACATTCATTGTTAGGGTGGTAAGAATCCACAATTCCTAACTTTTGGGAATTCATCCCCTGGCCACTAGGAGGAGGCAGAGACACCCTACACCAGAGCTTTAATATAGCTCCTACTTCCCTGACCCTCCCAGTTTTTTCTTTGCCTAGCTCAGGAGCAGGCGGTTATAGAGGCATTAAAGATTTTATTCATGAATTACAGGGATATTATGCCCATTTTTCCCTCATAAGGTAAAACTTGAAAGAAAGGGACTTAGGAGCGTACTGGCTGTGCAATGTAAATCTCCTTGCAGGAGTAGTAGTCACAAGCTTACCACTCCTTTAGTTGCCTCCTGTTTTGGCCATGAAGATGTACTCCCTCAGTATGTCATCTACTTTTAGTTACAGTACTGGGTGGGCTCTCTACTCTATCAACAAGATTAACAACAGTGGAGGGGTAATTATCTGGTTTAGTACCTGCATGTCTTACAGATCCCGCATGCTTTTATGAGGTACAAAAATGCATATGTAATAGCAGGGTAACTCACTGTGCTTACAGCCATGGAATAACATTACAGACTAAGCTCTCTGGCATTACACTTTTTCTGAGGTATACTTTTCAGTATCTGCATGTCTCACATAACACACAGGCCATCATTGGGTGCATACATTTATATGTGTAGCATAGCCAGACTACAGAAGCAGGTTGATTCGCTGTGCTTACATCCATAGAATAACATTCCAGGCTGGTCTCAATGATTTTACACTTATGAGGTTATTTTGTAAAACTTTTGGCAGACCAGAGTTGCTGGCTATTTAATTTTAATTATAGGTTGCGACTCATTAAAATGCTCATTCCGGCTTTGACCCTCTCTCCTCCTCGAGATGTCTTTTGTTTTTAACGTTCCTGGTTAGTGTGCACTGTAATTTCTGGATGTACATTTAGGTGCCATGTAAGCGGTACCGTACACTACAGCTGGCGGCGGTCCCGTACACTACAGCTGCGAGTTTAAGTCTTCCATCCGAAGAAAATAGCACTAAAACTTGCCTGTGTTTAAAATAAGTCAGTAAGTTTCATTTAGAGCAAGAAATCACTTCTGCTTTCTTCTGTGCTAGTTACTCTTAAATAGCTGGACAAAACTTTACATTGTTATACATATTTGTGGCATCTCTAAAGTTTAGCTTCACATGGAATTAGTGGGAAAACTTGAATTTCGATTCAACCTTTTTTTTTTAATATACAAGTACGTACCCCTACAGAAATACATATTTGTCCTAAGCATCCCAGCTGCAGCACAGAAATATTACGTTATTAAAAAATGAGGCTGTCATTCATACCCGGAAATGTGAAGAATTGATTATATATACACACAGTAATTTTTTTATTTTTCAGGATATTATTTTAAAATTCCAATTTTACTTAATGAAAGAGCAGCAAATCTTTAGAAATATCAGTTACAAATAATGAAAACACACAAAACACGCTCCTATTATTTCACTTAAAGGGACATGAAGCCCCATTTTATTTGAGACAGAGGGAGCGCAGATATAGAAATAACAGCTAACAGATGGAGTCTCCATTTATCTATTTTCATTAACCCTTATTTATTTACAGGATTTTCTGTTTTACGTAATTTAGAACAATATAATGTTCTCATTTTTTGGTTTCCTGTAAAAGAATGTAAAAAAGGTCGTCTCTATATCTTGTATGTTAAGCAATTAAATGCTGCATTGCAAAAGGGTGCGTACAAGATGAATGGTGTAAAAGCATTTTGCAGTGCAATATAGCATGCAAATGTAAACAACATTCTATTTTACTACTTCGTTCTCTTGTATCCTTTGTTAAACTAAACAGGCATGTAAGCTCTGGAGAGTCCATGTGTCTGGAGCACTATGTGGCAGCAGTTTTGCAAGAGAACTAGATAGCAGCACTATTCCCTGCAATATAATGCTCCAGACACCTACTTATGTATTTATTCCACAAAGAATACAATGAGAACTACGCACATTTGTTAGCAGAAGTCAATTGGAAACTTTTTAAAAATCTATGCTTTGTCTGAATCACAAATAAAACTATTTGGGTTTCATATCCCTTTAAAGAAAAAATAAACAACTTTTTTTTTGATAATTCAGATGGAACATATCATTTTAAATTGTATTTCTATAATCTAACTTGCTTCCTTCTCTTGGTATTCTTTGTTGAAAAACATTTCTAGGTAGGCGGAATAATAGCAATGCACTACTTAGAGCTAGCTGCTTATTGGTGGCTCACCCAATGTGTTCAGCTAGCTCCCAGGTGTGCACTGCTGTTCCTTCATCCAAGGATACCAAGAGAGCAAAGCAATTATGATTATAGATAGAAGTATATTGGAAAGCTGATTTAAATTGTATGCTCTATCTGAATCATGAAAGAAAAAAATGAGCTATTTAGATGTATTGAGTGGCACAAGTAATTTGCCTAATCTTTTGATCTCAGCTCTTCTAGTGTGTAATATGGAAGTTTATAATCACTTTTATATAAGGTTCTTAGCAGCACGTGTGAATACATACTGAAAACACAGTTGTCACTGCCGCTGAGATAATAATGAGATTTTTATAAAAATGTAATCTCGACAAGAAGAAAATGTTTATCAAATACATCTTGGAAGTTGTCACTTTTCTTTGTAATTGTTTAAACAAATTTCTTTTTGGTCATAATTTTTGTTGACAGCAATTATTAGGAGCGAGACTGTTAGAAATGTATCCTAATTTTTTTTAGCATCTTAGAGTTCCTGGCATTTTTTATACTGGTGTGTTTTTAAGCAATATCAGTAGATGTTCTTTAGATAAGTAGTATGTTACAAACAGCAAAAGAATTTCAATAGTATCTTTACATGGCACGTTGTGCACGATGTGTTAATACAGTAGCGGTAAATGTTGTTGCCTCATAGGGATAACACTATTTGCTGCAGCAAACATGGAGCGCATCAAGTGTTTTCCAGTGCTCTTTCGCTTTGTACCCCTCATGTACCCTATTCACCATGGAGTGTCATACTTTAGGTACACCAATGTCATGCCCTGTTTTTTCCTTTGCAGTGTTCCCCTAGAGATTGGATCCATCTGTAGATTATTAGCAGTGCTGACCAGTATATCACAGCTGTTATGTTATTTCATATTACCTTCTTAGCACTACAAAGGCCACTCTAATTAAAAAGACTGTGTACTGTACAATAATGTTTACCTTAATGTGTTTCCAATGACTTGTCACACCAGCTGCAGTATATAATCAATGAAAACCCGCTTTATTAGGTTTATTTTTGTATCTGAAATAGACTATAGTTGGTTTTGATCTTTGAAACCGCAACCCCTTAAAATGGATTAAGCGTACAGGAAATCAGATTTCATTATTTTATCGATTGCTGTATACACTCTTGCTTATACCAAAGCCCAATGCAAGAGAAAACCGATGAAAATAAGTGCACTTGATCACCTAGCAATGATGGTTAATGCAGTGTTACAGTTGTCTTAATATTTTTTAATGTTCATATTTGTGTTATAGTCTTTAAAATCTGTTATTTCTCCCTGCTGGGTCTGGATTTAATTTGTTAAGAGCCTACAGAATAAGAAAAAGTTGAAAAGACCTTCTAAAGGGCAGTGTAATAATTCCACCCCCTCATTTATTTTATTTTCAATGATCCATGTTACCTGCTGGAGTGTATTAAATAGTTTACAATTAACTAATTTAACTTTATTTAAGGAACACCCCCAAGTGGGGGTTAGGAGACATAAGTTATATAATGTAAATTTTTTGTTGTATTTAGAACTAATGTTTTAATAAATACTTCACATATAAGATAACTCAATTATTGTGGGTACTTTTTAGTCTTGCATCAAAATATTCTATGGTCATTTGAGTAATAATATTACCATGAACAATATTGATGTAGACTAAATTTGTGCATCTGTTTAATATGCACGTCTGATCATTTTAAAAGTATTAAACATTTTATCAATTGAATATGTTTTATGTTTGTTTCTTTCAAGCGGATCATAAGAAGAGTGATTTTTCAATAGGGTAATCTAAAATTGATGGTTATAACTACTGCAATTTTCCCAAAACAATTATTTGCTTGCCGTCAGTTTTCTATTGTGTCTAATTTTCATGAAGGCAACAAAGGTATACCCCGCTAATACAGCGGGTTAGGGACCGGAGCCCCACTGTAAAGTGAAACCCGCCTTAAAGTGAAACAAGGCGGTTTTAGCTTTCTTTTCACTCGCCAGTGTGAAACTTGAAAACATGTTTAAACTAACATATATTAGGGGTGCAATAGTGCTACGTTTAGTTTAACACTAGCACAGCACAGTATTTAATTAGTATTCAATAAATAATGTACCTGTGACAATTACTGTAGTTAAATTTGCCAGACTACAAAACTGAGGCACAGATTGCACTGTAATGTAACAGGAGTGAACTGTGCTTAACAAAATGGTGCCACTTTTCTCGCAATCTCACGAAGATTACAGCACTGTTTTAAAATCCTTGGAGGTTGAACTTCAGCTCCACAAAACACTGTATTAGCGAAGCGCTGTAAAGTGAAGCTCTGTAAACTGAGGTATCCGTGTGTTAGGACAGGCTTTGCTTAGATAACCTTCAAGATGCTATAGAGAAATGGTTCCACATTCTGTGAATTGAGTAGCATGATTGCCAGTATTCATTAAAACCATAGGAATCTAGAAAGTAGATGTTTATGCAAGTATTTTCTCGTTCAAGTATTATACCTTGCTCAGTGTGTGCAATGAGTATCAAAATGTTTTGTGTATCTAGTATCCCTCTATACACAGCTTGATGGATATAGTTTGACCCTGCAATACTAGAATGAGCACTGCAGAAATTAAAGGGATACTAAATTTTTGAGCATGCAATTTTAAGCAAATTTCTAATTTACTCCTATTATCAATTTATCTTCATTCTCTTGCTATCTTTATTTGAAAAAGGATAAATCTAAGCTTAGGAGCCAGTCCATTTTTGGTTCAGCACTCTGGTTAGCAAGCGCTTTTTGATTGGTGGCTACATTTAGCCACCAATCAGCAATCGCTACCCAGGAGCGACAGGACTTCACTCTGTACAGGCCTTGGAGCGGACGTCTTCATTCTGTACAGTCCTTGGACAGGAGGTCTTCACTCTGTACAGGTCTCTGAGTGGACGTGTATCTAGTATCCTTCTATACACAGCTTGATGGATATATTTTGACCCTACAATACTAGAATGAGCACTGCAGAAATTAAAGGGATACTAAACCCAATTTTTGAGCATGCAATTTTAAGCAAATTTCTAATTTACTCCTATTATCAATGTATCTTCATTCTCTTGCTATCATTATTTGAAAAAGGAGAAATCTAAGCTTAGGAGCCAGTCCATTTTTGGTTCAGCACTCTGGTTAGCAAGCGCTTTTTGATTGGTGGCTACATTTAATCAGCAATCGCTACCCAGGAGCGACAGGACTTCACTCTGTACAGGCCTTGGAGCGGACGTCTTCATTCTGTACAGTCCTTGGACAGGAGGTCTTCACTCTGTACAGGTCTCTGAGTGGACGTTTTCACTCTGTGCAGGCCTCGGAGCATACTTCGTAATGTATTTTTGATGCATTTTCTGACACTTTTTTATGTTTCACAAAACAGTTAACCAGAGCTCTGAAGTCGCGGTAATCATTCTAGTGTAAATCGCGATTGAGCTCACGCAATCGCGTTTCCTTTTATCTCTTAATACGAGCGGTATGACCGATGAGCGCAAACCCTCACAATATACCCCTTGTCGCTTGAGCACAAGCATTTGCACTCCACTCGTAATCTGGGCTTTTATTGGCACTAAATACTGTGGATATATTAAAAAAAAAAAAAAAAAAAAAAAAAAAAACATTATAGCTCAGATTAAATATTTAAAACTTTTTGGGATAAAAGATAAAGATACATTAAACTTCTCCTGATAAACATATGCTGAAGAGCCTGGTTAGGGGAAGAAAAAAAAAAGCTTTCAGGAAGATATACTGTATCATTCTTTGGGCTATAGAAATTGAGAAATAAATATTTAAAAGTCAGGACCTATGTCTGTATAAACTCTAATTTAAGGGTTGTTCCTGTCCCATCACAAGGATAAGTTAAACTGGTCTCTGAAGGGGTTGACTCATGTGTGTATGATTCATGGTAAAATTATACTATTTAAAGGAACAGTACACACCTTGTAATTTCAAAACAGGTCTGTTTTCTTGCTATGGTGGCCCCTATTACTATATAGAACTGGGCTTGACAAAATTGTTCAAAATCTAGGAGCCAGCCCAAAAATTTAGGACCAGAAGTGTTTCGGTTTCCTTGGGGTGTAAAGCCATGCATATATAATGTATACATATGCATTTTTCTTCTGTAGCATCAAACTAAGCAAGGAATGTATCAGAAAAATTATAAAGATTTCACTATTAAACTTCAGTCAGCTTTAGTCAATGCTGTTAAAAGGTAGTCATTGCTTATAAGTGCACCCATTGTTGTAGGGAGATTTATCAGAAATTCGTATTCGTGAATCATAAATAACCCAAGAAATATGGAAGTGTGTATGTGCTCTCCACATGATTATGTCCCATTGTGATAATCCAATGATATCATGTGATCTTCTTTCAAATTTTAAATGTAATTACTACGCAACCATAACCTGTGTAATAGTGGTCAGAACTCGGGTTCTTATAACATGTAATATTTGTTTTGTGTGCGGTTTTTTGTATTTTTTTTTTTATATCTATTTTGAATATATTCATGTAGGCAAAATCTTGATAACATTATCATCCCTTTAGATTTCTATGCATAGTATTGAGGTTATTTGCCACCTTCCTCTAGTCGTGGATGCCGCCATTTTGAAATCTAGTTTTTACTGCATTCCAGTGCTGATGGTGCAGCAACTCTCCTTCAGATACTTGCAGTGTAACCTATGTTCCAAAATAACACCATGAAATATACTTAGCATTTAATTCCCCTTTAAAGCCACATGGATGTCCCCCACCATATTGTAATGTAACCTGTTTAGTCATAATCAACTTGTTATTTCTAAACATGTTTATATTTGATTGATAACAACTGAACTAGTCTTAGAGACATAAAAGAAAGAAAAAAAAAAACCTTTAAAATGGTTTTAAATTTTAAGAGACTTTTCAATTTACTTTTTTTTTTTATTTATTTCTTTCCTAAGATATGGTGAGTCCACAACGTCATCAATTACTAGTGGGAATATCTCTCCTTTCCAGCAGGAGGCGGCAAAGAGCACCACAGCAAAGCTGTTAAATAACACTCCCCTTCCCATAATCCCCAGTCATTCTCTTTGCCTCTGTCAATGGAGGAGGTGAAGTTTTGTGTCTGAAGAAATGAGATCCTTTATGGGTATAGGTTTCCCTGCAAGCAAGGATTTGGGTATAGCTGTAGTCCACGTCAATCTCTGCTGCAGAGTAGTGGTGGCTTTTAAGCAGTTATGAAGTTATAAGATGGTGCTTACTTTGTTTTCTAACATTTTGCTGCCCTAAGTATAGAAAGCCAGAGTTGGTTACTCTGTTCTTTCTTTTTTCCACAGGTCTCTGTAAGGAGTCTGTGTCCTTTCACGCCTTGTGAGCTGACTTCCTGTCGGACAGCTAGACTGCAGGTAAGTGCTATTTTGTATTCTAGGTATAGGAGACTTTGCACTTTTAAAGATTCATTATTTATATTCTGCAGTTTTTCTTTGTGATTTAGTAATCCTTTAAATAGGATTCAATAGGCAGTATGCAGGCACAATGTGATTTTGGGATTGCATTTAGGGACCGGGTGTTGCTAGATTTTTATTTTTGGCAAATGTTTGTTTTGTTTATGTGGTAACGTTTATTGCTTTGTCTTTTTCGGATTGCGTGCCTTTTTCTTGTCTGCGCTTTTCCGGATGTGCTGGTCATGTGATCCTTGTGTTTCAGTTATATGGAACAGATCGGCGTCTGTGTTGTTGCTGCAGTCTGTCTCAGTTTATGTGCAGTTGCGTGTCAGTTTCTGTGTCCTTTTCAAGTCTCCTGGAGTTGCGGTAGGCACCTCCAGTACTGCTGAGGTGTAGAGGTTGTCAAGCTTTAGTTTTTTTTGATAACATTTTTTGTTTTTATGTTTCTCAAGTGACCGTGACCTTTAGTCAAATGTATTTTTTTTTTTTTTTTTTTTTTTCTTTATTTTCCTGGGGCTGATTTTTCTTAGCTATGGACATGGATAATGATGATATTGTTTTTAATAAATGTTTATGTTTTGAGGCGCAAATTGTTTCTCCTTTGCAATTTTGTATTACTTGTTTAACTAGAACGCTACAATGTAAAGAAAAATGATTGCCTTATGAGCCTAATGTCTCTCAGGATGATGCTGTTCAGGCAATACCTCAGTCTTCTCCTCAAACATCCCAAGCCCCTATGGCATCACATGCAGTGTCGTGGGGTATATTTGCCTTCAGATTTCGCAGCACAGATATCTTCTGCGGTATCTGCAGCTTTATCTGCTTTTCCTTTTTTTTAGGAAAACGCAAGAGGAAAACTAAACACTTAATAGATTGTAAGGTGCCTGTTTCAACAGCTACTATACAAGTCGATCTTCCTCATAACTCTAGGGAGGATGCTTCCTCAGTTCCTTCTGAGAGTGAAATCTCTGATTCTGACAGTGTTAAACTTTTTCTGAGGTGGAAGAAGTAAGCTTTAGGTTTAAGCTTGAACACCATGTTTTATTAAAAGAGTTTTTGGCTACTTTGAATGATTCTGACTCTCCTGTTGTAGCTAACCCTAAGAAATCTAGTAAGCTTAATAGATTCTATGATGTCTCTTCCTCTATGGAAGTGTTTCCTGTTCCAGATCGTGTGATGGAGATTATTGTGCAGGAATGGGAAAAACCAGGGATTTCTTCCTCCCCGTCTTCAGTTTTTAAGAAGATGTTTCCTATTGCTGAATCCATTAAGGATTCTTGACGCACGGTGCCTAAAGTAGAAGGGGCTATTTCTTCTCTGGCTAAGAGAACTACGATCCCTATAGAGGATAGTTGCTTTTTTAATTATTCAATGGATAAGAAGATGTATGTGCATCAGGGTCTTCAATGGCAACCTGCAATTTGTATTGCCACAGTGACAAGTGCAGCATCTTATTGGTGCAATGCTTTATCTGTATCTATTTTAGAGGAAACTTCGCTGGAGGAAATCCAGGATAGGATTAAGGCTCTTAAATTAGCCAATTCTTTTATGTATGATGCTAACATGCAAGTTATTAAATTGGGGGCCAAACTGTCTGGTTTCTCTGTCTTGGCTCGCAGGGCTTCGTGGCTTAAGTCTTGGTCAGATGTTTCCTCCAATTCTAAGCTTTTGGCGCTTCCTTACAATGGTAAGACTTTGTTTGGGCCTGGGCTGGCAGAAATTATATCTGATATTAAGGGTAGAAAAGGATCTTTTCTGCCGCAAGACAAGAAAATTAGATTTAAGGGACGTCAAAATAATTTTCGTTCCTTTCGTAATTTCAAAGGTCAAAAGCCTTCCTCTCGCTTCCAAACAGGAGCAACCCAAGTCCTCTTCTAGACCCAGTCAGTCCTGGAACAAGGGGAAGCAATCTAAGAAACCGTTAGCTGAGTCTAAATCAGTATGATGGGTCGGCCCTCGGTCAGGAGTCGGATCAAGTTGGGGGGGCAGACTTTCCCTGTTTTATCTGGAGTGGTTACGAGATGTCCCAAATCCTTGGGCTGTGGGCATTGTTTCTCAGGGTTACAAGATAGAATTCAATTCTCTCCCTCCCGGGGCAGATTTCACCTCTCAAGGTTGTCTGCAAATCTGGTAAAAAGAGAGGCATTCTTGAACTGCGTTCAGGATCTTTTCTCTCTGGGAGTGATTGTTCCAGTAAAGGAACAGGGTCTAGGATTCTATTCAAATCTGTTTGTGGTTCCCAAGAAAGAGGGAACTTTTCGTCCCATTTTAGACCTAAAGTGTCTCAACAAATGTCTCAAGGTGCCGTCCTTTAAAATGCAGACCATTCAGTCCATTCTTCCTTTGGTTCATGACCACCATAGACCTGAAGGATACATATCTTCATGTCCCTATTCACAGGGATCATCACAAATTTCTGAGATTTGCTTTTCTAGAGAAACATTTTCAGTTTATGGCTCTTCTGTTTGGCCTTGCTACAGCTCCCAGAATTTTTTCCAAGGTTCTGGGGGCTCTTTTGGCAGTGATCAGGTCTCGGGGAATTGCAGTGGTGTCTTACTTAGACGACATTTTGATTCAGGCGCCATCTTTTCAACAAGCAAGCTCTCATACAGAGATCTTGTTTTTTCTATGTTGCCACGGATGGAAAGTGAATCTGGGAAAGAGTTCTCTTGTTCTAGCTACAAGCGTGGTGTTCTTAGGGACTATTATAGATTCCCTATATATGAAGGTTTTTATGATGGAGGTCAGGAAATCCAAAATTCTCTCTGCTTGCCTCTCTCTTCAGTCTACTGTTCGGCCATCTGGAGCCCAATATATGGAAGTAATTGGGTTGATGGTCGCTTCCATGGACATCATTCCCTTTGCTCAATTCCATTTGAGAGTTTTGAAATTATGCATGCTCAAGCAATGGAATAGAAACTGTTTGAATCTGTCCCAGAGGATAGATCTAGACGTGTTAACGAGAGACTCCCTTCCGTGGTGGTTTTCTCAGGAACATCTGCCTCAGGGCACATGCTTCTGGAGACCTTGTTAAAGGCGCAGGGATTATGGCTCGGGAAGAGTCTGCTCTCCCCATAAACATCTTGGAGTTGAGAGCGATTTACAATTCTCTGTTAACTTGGACTCAGATTTCAGTTGGACAATATCACCTCTGTGGCTTACATCAACCATCATGGAGAAACTCGGGGGTCCCTTAACCATGAGGGAGGTGGCTCAGATTATTCAGTGGGCAGAAGCTCATGATTGTTGTCTATCTGCCATCCACATTCCAGGAGTGGACAATTGGGAGTGGATTTTTCTGAGCAAACAGACTTTTCATCCCAGGGAGTGGGCTCTCCATCCGGAGGTGTTCTCCAGGTTAACGCTCAAATGAGGGTTCCGTAGATGGATCTGATGGCATCTTGGCACAAAGCCAAGCTTCCAAGGTACGGCTCAAGGTCAAGAGATCTGCAGGCAGCTCTGATAGATGCTTTGCCGGTGCCTTTGGGGTTCGGTCTAGTTTATCTGTTTCCTTCATTTGCTCTCCTTCCACGAGTCATTGCCCGTATCAAACAGGAGAGAGTGGTAATTCTAATAGCTCCTGCATGGCCACGCAGGATCTGGTATGTAGACCTAGTGAACATGTCATCTCTGCCTCCTTGAAGGTTGTCTCTGAGGAAGGATCTTCTATCTCCATCCAAATCTTGTTTCTCTGAAACTGACTGCTTGGAGATTGAACGCTTAGTTTTGTCTAAGCGTAGTTTTTCTGAGTTGGTCATTGAGACCCTGATTCAAGCTCGCAAGCCTGTTACTTTCTTTCATGTAATTAGCAAGAGTCCATGAGCTAGTGACGTATGGGATATACATTCCTACCAGGAGGGGCAAAGTTTCCCAAACCTCAAAATGCCTATAAATACACCCCTCACCACACCCACAAATCAGTTTTACAAACTTTGCCTCCTATGGAGGTGGTGAAGTAAGTTTGTGCTAGATTCTACGTTGATATGCGCTCCGCAGCAGGTTGGAGCCCGGTTTTCCTCTCAGCGTGCAGTGAATGTCAGAGGGATGTGAGGAGAGTATTGCCTATTTGAATTCAATGATCTCCTTCTACGGGGTCTATTTCATAGGTTCTCTGTTATCGGTCGTAGAGATTCATCTCTTACCTCCCTTTTCAGATCGACGATATACTCTTATATATATATACCATTACCTCTACTGATTTTCGTTTCAGTACTGGTTTGGCTTTCTACAACATGTAGATGAGTGTCCTGGGGTAAGTAAGTCTTATTTTCTGTGACACTCTAAGCTATGGTTGGGCACTTTTTTATAAAGTTCTAAATATGTATTCAAACATTTATTTGCCTTGACTCAGGATGTTCAACGTTCCTTATTTCAGACAGTCAGTTTCATATTTGGGATAATGCATATGAATAAATCATTTTTTCTTACCTTAAAATTTGACTTTTTCCTGTGGGCTGTTAGGCTCACGGGGGCTGAAAATGCTTAATTTTATTGCGTCATTCTTGGCGCTGACTTTTTTGTCGCAAAAAATTTTTTCTGTTTCCGGCGTCATACGTGTCGCCAGAAGTTGCGTCATTTTTGACGTTTTTTGCGCCAAAAGTGTCGGCGTTCCGGATGTGGCGTTATTTTTGGCGCCAAAAGCATTTTAGGCGCCAAATAATGTGGGCGTCTTTTTTTGGCGCTAAAAAAATATGGGCGTCTCTATTGTCTCCACATTATTTAAGTCTCATTATTTATTGCTTCTGGTTGCTAGAAGCTTGTTCACTGGCATTTTTTCCCATTCCTGAAACTGTCATTTAAGGAATTTGATCAATTTTGCTTTATATGTTGTTTTTTTCTATTACATATTGCACAATGTCCCACGTTGAAACTGAGTCAGAAGATACTTCTGGAAAATCGCTGCCTGGTGCTGGAGCTACCAAAGCTAAGTGTATCTGCTGTAAACTTATGGTATCTGTTCCTCCAGCTGTTGTTTGTACTGTTTGTCATGACAAACTTGTTAATGCAGATAATATTTCCTTTAGTACTGTTACATTACCTGTTGCTGTTCCGTCAACATCTAATACTCAGAGTGTTCCTGATAACATAAGAGATTTTGTTTCTAAATCCATTAAGAAGGCTATGTCTGTTATTCCTCCTTCTAGTAAACGTAAAAAGTCTTTTAAAACTTCTCATTTTTCAGATGAATTTTTAAATGAACATCATCATTCTGATTCTGATAATGGTTCTTCTGGTTCAGAGGATTCTGTCTCAGAGGTTGATGCTGATAAATCTTCATATTTATTTAAAATGGAATTTATTCGTTCTTTACTTAAAGAAGTCCTAATTGCATTAGAAATTGAGGATTCTGGTCCTCTTGATACTAAATATAAACGTTTAGATAAGGTTTTTAAATCTCCTGTAGTTATTCCAGAAGTTTTTCCTGTCCCTGGTGCTATTTCTGAAGTAATTTCCAGGGAATGGAATAATTTGGGTAATTCATTTACTCCTTCTAAACGTTTTAAGCAATTATATCCTGTGCCATCTGACAGATTAGAGTTTTGGGACAAAATCCCTAAGGTTGATGGGGCTGTCTCTACTCTTGCTAATAATTTTATTTGTGATGCCATCTTTGATATCATTAGAGTTGATGTCAGGTATATGTCTTTAGCTATTTTAGCTAGAAGAGCTTTATGGCTTAAAACTTGGAATGCTGATATGTCTTCTAAGTCTACTCTGCTTTCCCTTTCTTTCCAGGGTAATAAATTATTTAGTTCTCAGTTGGATTCTATTATCTCAACTGTTACTGGAGGGAAAGGAACTTTTTTACCACAGGATAAAAAATCTAAAGGTAAATTTAGGTCTAATAATCGTTTTCGTTCCTTTCGTCACAATAAGGAACAAAAGCCTGATCCTTCATCCTCAGGAGCGGTATCAGTTTGGAAACCATCTCCAGTCTGGAATAAATCCAAGCCTTTTAGAAAATCAAAGCCAGCTCCTAAGTCCACATGAAGGTGCGGCCCTCATTCCAGCTCAGCTGGTAGGGGGCAGATTACGTTTTTTCAAAGAAATTTGGATCAATTCCGTTCACAATCTTTGGATTCAGAACATTGTTTCAGAAGGGTACAGAATTGGCTTCAAGATAAGGCCTCCTGCAAAGAGATTTTTTCTTTCCCGTGTCCCAGTAAACCCAGTGAAGGCTCAAGCATTTCTGAAATGTGTTTCAGATCTAGAGTTGGCTGGAGTAATTATGCCAGTTCCAGTTCTGGAACAGGGGCTGGGGTTTTATTCAAATCTCTTCATTGTACCAAAGAAGGAGAATTCCTTCAGACCAGTTTTGGATCTAAAAATATTGAATCGTTATGTAAGGATACCAACATTCAAAATGGTAACAGTAAGGACTATCCTGCCTTTTGTTCAGCAAGGGCATTATATGTCTACAATAGATTTACAGGATGCATATCTGCATATTCCGATTCATCCAGATCACTATCAGTTTCTGAGATTCTCTTTCCTAGACAAGCATTACCAGTTTGTGGCTCTGCCGTTTGGCCTAGCAACAGCTCCAAGAATTTTTACAAAGGTTCTCGGTGCCCTTCTGTCTGTAATCAGAGAACAGGGTATTGTGGTATTTCTTTATTTGGACGATATCTTGGTACTTGCTCAGTCTTTACATTTAGCAGAATCTCATACAAATCGACTTGTGTTGTTTCTTCAAGATCATGGTTGGAGGATCAATTTACCAAAAAGTTCATTGATTCCTCAGACAAGGGTAACCTTTTTAGGTTTCCAGATAGATTCAGTGTCCATGACTCTATCTTTGACAGACAAGAGACGTCTAAAATTGATATCAGCTTGTCGAAACCTTCAGTCACAATCATTCCCTTCGGTAGCCTTATGCATGGAAATTCTAGGTCTTATGACTGCTGCATCGGACGCGATCCCCTTTGCTCGTTTTCACATGCGACCTCTTCAGCTCTGTATGCTGAACCAGTGGTGCAGGGATTACACAAAGATATCTCAATATCTTAAAAACCGATTGTACGACACTCTCTGACGTGGTGGACAGATCACCATCGTTTAGTTCAGGGGGCTTCTTTTGTTCTTCCGACCTGGACTGTAATTTCAACAGATGCAAGTCTTACAGGTTGGGGAGCTGTGTGGAGGTCTCTGACAGCACAAGGGGTTTGGGAATCTCAGGAGGTGAGATTACCGATCAATATTTTGGAACTCAGTGCAATTTTCAGAGCTCTTCAGTCTTGGCCTCTTCTAAAGAGAGAATCGTTCATTTGTTTTCAGACAGACAATGTCACAACTGTGGCATACATCAATCATCAAGGAGGGACTCACAGTCCTCTGGCTATGAAAGAAGTATCTCGAATTTTGGTTTGGGCGGAATCCAGCTCCTGTCTAATTTCTGCGGTTCATATCCCAGGTATAGACAATTGGGAAGCGGATTATCTCAGTCGCCAAACGTTACATCCGGGCGAATGGTCTCTTCACCCAGAGATATTTCTTCAGATTGTTCAAATGTGGGGGCTTCCAGAAATAGATCTGATGGCCTCTCATCTAAACAAGAAACTTCCCAGGTATCTGTCCAGATCCAGGGATCCTCAAGCGGAAGCAGTGGATGCATTGTCACTTCCTTGGAAGTATCATCCTGCCTATATCTTTCCGCCTCTAGTTCTTCTACCAAGAGTAATCTCCAAGATTCTGAAGGAATGCTCGTTTGTTCTGCTGGTAGCTCCAGCATGGCCTCACAGGTTTTGGTATGCGGATCTTGTCCGGATGGCCTCTTGCCAACCGTGGACTCTTCCGTTAAGACCAGACCTTCTGTCGCAAGGTCCTTTTTTCCATCAGGATCTCAAATCCTTAAATTTAAAGGTATGGAGATTGAACGCTTGATTCTTAGTCAAAGAGGTTTCTCAGACTCTGTGATTAATACTATGTTACAGGCTCGTAAATCTGTATCTAGGTAGATTTTCTTGGTGTCTTTCTCATCATTTTTCCTGGCATTCTTTTAGAATTCCAAGAATTTTGCAGTTTCTTCAGGATGGTTTGGATAAAGGTTTGTCTGCAAGTTCCTTGAAAGGACAAATCTCTGCTCTTTCTGTTCTTTTTCACAGAAAGATTGCTAATCTTCCTGATATGCATTGTTTTGTACAAGCTTTGGTTCGTATAAAACCTGTCATTAAATCAATTTCTCCTCCTTGGAGTTTGAATTTGGTTCTGGGGGCTCTTCAAGCTCCTCCGTTTGAACCTATGCATTCATTGGACATTAAATTACTTTCTTGGAAAGTTTTGTTCCTTTTGGCCATCTCTTCTGTCAGAAGAGTTTCTGAATTATCTGCTCTTTCTTGTGAATCTCCTTTTCTGATTTTTCACCAGGATAAGGCGGTGTTGCGAACTTATTTTAATTTTTTACCTAAGGTTGTGAATTCTAACAACATTAGTAGAGAAATTGTGGTTCCTTTATTATGTCCTAATCCTAAGAATTCTAAGGAGAAATCATTGCATTCTTTGGATGTAGTTAGAGCTTTGAAATATTATGTTGAAGCTACTAAGACTTTCCGAAAGACTTCTAGTCTATTTGTTATCTTTTCCGGTTCTAGGAAAGGTCAGAAGGCCTCTGCCATTTCTTTGGCATCTTGGTTGAAATCTTTAATTTATCATGCTTATGTCGAGTCGGGTAAAACTCCGCCTCAAAGGATTACAGCTCATTCTACTAGGTCAGTTTCTACTTCCTGGGCGTTTAGGAATGATGCTTCGGTTGATCAGATTTGCAAAGCAGCAACTTGGTCTTCTTTGCATACTTTTACTAAATTCTACCATTTTGATGTGTTTTCTTCTTCTGAAGCTGTCTTTAGTAGAAAAGTACTTCAGGCAGCTGTTTCAGTTTGAATCTTCTGCTTATATTTTCAGTTTTTTTCTTTGAGATTTAAACTTTATTTTTGGGTGTGGATTTTTTTCAGCGGAATTGACTGTCTTTATTTTATCCCTCCCTCTCTAGTGACTCTTGCGTGGAAGATCCACATCTTGGGTAGTCATTATCCCATACGTCACTAGCTCATGGACTCTTGCTAATTACATGAAAGAAAACATAATTTATGTAAGAACTTACCTGATAAATTCATTTCTTTCATATTAGCAAGAGTCCATGAGGCCCACCCTTTTTTGTGGTGGTTATGATTTCTCCAACATAGGTGTGTCCGGTCCACGGCGTCATCCTTACTTGTGGGATATTCTCTTCCCCAACAGGAAATGGCAAAGAGCCCAGCAAAGCTGGTCACATGATCCCTCCTAGGCTCCGCCTACCCCAGTCATTCTCTTTGCCGTTGTACAGGCAACATCTCCACGGAGATGGCTTAGAGTTTTTTAGTGTTTAACTGTAGTTTTTATTATTCAATCAAGAGTTTATTTTAAAATAGTGCTGGTATGTACTATTTACTCAGAAACAGAAAAGAGATGAAGATTTCTGTTTGTATGAGGAAAATGATTTTAGCAACCGTTACTAAAATCCATGGCTGTTCCACACAGGACTGTTGAGAGGAATTAACTTCAGTTGGGGGAACAGTGAGCAGTCTCTTGCTGCTTGAGGTATGACACATTCTAACAAGACGATGTAATGCTGGAAGCTGTCATTTTCCCTATGGGATCCGGTAAGCCATGTTTATTAAGATTGTAAATAAGGGCTTCACAAGGGCTTATTAAGACTGTAGACTTTTTCTGGGCTAAATCGATTCATTATTTACACATATTTAGCCTTGAGGAATCATTTAATCTGGGTATTTTGATAAGTTTATATCGGCAGGCACTTTTTTAGACACCTTTCTCTTTAGGGGCTTTCCCAAATCATAGGCAGAGCCTCATTTTCGCGCCGGTGTTGCGCACTTGTTTTTGAGAGGCATGACATGCAGTCGCATGTGTGAGGGGCTCTGATACATAGAAAAGACTTTCTGAAGGCGTCATTTGGTATCGTATTCCCCTTTGGGCTTGGTTGGGTCTCAGCAAAGCAGACACCAGGGACTGTAAAGGGGTTAAAGTTAAAAACGGCTCCGGTTCCGTTATTTTAAGGGTTAAAGCTTCCAAATTTGGGGTGCAATACTTTTAAGGCTTTAAGACACTGTGGTGAAATTTTGGTGAATTTTTAACAATTCCTTCATATTTTTTCGCAATTGCAGTAATAAAGTGTGTTCAGTTTAAAATTTAAAGTGACAGTAACGGTTTTATTTTAAAACGTTTTTTTGTACTTTGTTATCAAGTTTATGCCTGTTTAACATGTCTGAACTACCAGATAGACTGTGTTCTGAATGTGGGGAAGCCAGAGTTCCTTCTCATTTAAATAAATGTGATTTATGTGACAATGACAATGATGCCCAAGATGATTCCTCAAGTGAGGGGAGTAAGCATGGTACTGCATCATTCCCTCCTTCGTCTACACGAGTCTTGCCCACTCAGGAGGCCCCTAGTACATCTAGCGCGCCAATACTCCTTACTATGCAACAATTAACGGCTGTAATGGATAATTCTGTCAAAAACATTTTAGCCAAAATGCACACTTATCAGCGTAAGCGCGACTGCTCTGTTTTAGATACTGAAGAGCATGACGACGCTGATAATAATGGTTCTGAAGGGCCCCTAAACCAGTCTGATGGGGCCAGGGAGGTTTTGTCTGAGGGAGAAATTACTGATTCAGGGAACATTTCTCAACAAGCTGAACCTGATGTGATTACGTTTAAATTTAAGTTGGAACATCTCCGCATTCTGCTTAAGGAGGTATTATCCACTCTGGATGATTGTGACAAGTTGGTCATCCCAGAGAAACTATGTAAAATGGACAAGTTCCTAGAGGTCCCGGGGCTCCCAGAAGCTTTTCCTATACCCAAGCGGGTGGCGGACATTGTAAATAAAGAATGGGAAAGGCCCGGTATTCCTTTCGTCCCTCCCCCCATATTTAAAAAATTGTTTCCTATGGTCGACCCCAGAAAGGACTTATGGCAGACAGTCCCCAAGGTCGAGGGAGCGGTTTCCTCTTTAAACAAACGCACCACTATACCCATAGAAGATAGTTGTGCTTTCAAAGATCCTATGGATAAAAAATTAGAAGGTTTACTTAAAAAGATGTTTGTTCAGCAGGGTTACCTTCTACAACCAATTTCATGCATTGTCCCTGTCGCTACAGCCGCGTGTTTCTGGTTCGATGAGCTGGTAAAGGCGGTCGATAGTGATTCTCCTCCTTATGAGGAGATTATGGACAGAATCAATGCTCTCAAATTGGCTAATTCTTTCACCCTAGACGCCACTTTGCAATTGGCTAGGTTAGCGGCTAAGAATTCTGGGTTTGCTATTGTGGCGCGCAGAGCGCTTTGGTTGAAATCTTGGTCAGCTGATGCGTCTTCCAAGAACAAGCTACTTAACATTCCTTTCAAGGGGAAAACGCTGTTTGGCCCTGACTTGAAAGAGATTATCTCTGATATCACTGGGGGTAAGGGCCATGCCCTTCCTCAGGATCGGCCTTTCAAGGCCAAAAATAAACCTAATTTTCGTCCCTTTCGTAGAAACGGACCAGCCCAAAGTGCTACGTCCTCTAAGCAAGAGGGTAATACTTCTCAAGCCAAGCCAGCTTGGAGACCAATGCAAGGCTGGAACAAGGGAAAGCAGGCCAAGAAACCTGCCACTGCTACCAAGACAGCCTGAAATGTTGGCCCCCGATCCGGGACCGGATCTGGTGGGGGGCAGACTCTCTCTCTTCGCTCGGGCTTGGGCAAGAGATGTTCTGGATCCTTGGGCGCTAGAAATAGTCTCCCAAGGTTATCTTCTGGAATTCAAGGGGCTTCCCCCAAGGGGGAGGTTCCACAGGTCTCAGTTGTCTTCAGACCACATAAAAAGACAGGCATTCTTACTTTGTGTAGAAGACCTGTTAAAAATGGGAGTGATTCATCCTGTTCCATTAGGAGAACAAGGGATGGGGTTCTACTCCAATCTGTTCATAGTTCCCAAAAAAGAGGGAACGTTCAGACCAATCTTAGATCTCAAGATCTTAAACAAGTTTCTCAAGGTTCCATCGTTCAAAATGGAAACCATTCGAACAATTCTTCCTTCCATCCAGGAAGGTCAATTCATGACCACGGTGGATTTAAAGGATGCGTATCTACATATTCCTATCCACAAGGAACATCATCGGTTCCTAAGGTTCGCATTCCTGGACAAGCATTACCAGTTCGTGGCGCTTCCTTTCGGATTAGCCACTGCTCCAAGGATTTTCACAAAGGTACTAGGGTCCCTTCTAGCTGTGCTAAGACCAAGGGGCATTGCTGTAGTACCTTACTTGGACGACATTCTGATTCAAGCGTCGTCCCTTCCTCAAGCAAAGGCTCACACGGACATTGTCCTGGCCTTTCTCAGATCTCACGGATGGAAAGTGAACGTGGAAAAGAGTTCTCTATCCCCGTCAACAAGGGTTCCCTTCTTGGGGACAATAATAGACTCCTTAGAAATGAGGATTTTTCTGACAGAGGCCAGAAAAACAAAACTTCTAGACTCTTGTCGGATACTTCATTCCGTTCCTCTTCCTTCCATAGCGCAGTGCATGGAAGTGATAGGTTTGATGGTAGCGGCAATGGACATAGTTCCTTTTGCGCGCATTCATCTAAGACCATTACAACTGTGCATGCTCAGTCAGTGGAATGGGGACTATACAAACTTGTCTCCGAGGATACAAGTAAATCAGAGGACCAGAGACTCACTCCGTTGGTGGCTGTCCCTGGACAATCTGTCACAAGGGATGACCTTCCGCAGACCAGAGTGGGTCATTGTCACGACCGACGCCAGTCTGATGGGCTGGGGCGCGGTCTGGGGATCCCTGAAAGCTCAGGGTCTTTGGTCTCGGGAAGAATCTCTTCTACCGATAAATATTCTGGAACTGAGAGCGATATTCAATGCTCTCAAGGCTTGGCCTCAGCTAGCGAGGGCCAAGTTCATACGGTTTCAATCAGACAACATGACAACTGTTGCGTACATCAACCATCAGGGGGGAACAAGGAGTTCCCTGGCGATGGAAGAAGTGACCAAAATCATTCTATGGGCGGAGTCTCACTCCTGCCACCTGTCTGCTATCCACATCCCAGGAGTGGAAAATTGGGAAGCGGATTTTCTGAGTCGTCAGACATTGCATCCGGGGGAGTGGGAACTCCATCCGGAAATCTTTGCCCAAGTCACTCAACTGTGGGGCATTCCAGACATGGATCTGATGGCCTCTCGTCAGAACTTCAAAGTTCCTTGCTACGGGTCCAGATCCAGGGATCCCAAGGCGGCTCTAGTGGATGCACTAGTAGCACCTTGGACCTTCAAACTAGCTTATGTATTCCCGCCGTTTCCTCTCATCCCCAGGCTGGTAGCCAGGATCAATCAGGAAAGGGCGTCGGTGATCTTGATAGCTCCTGCGTGGCCACGCAGGACTTGGTATGCAGATCTGGTGAATATGTCATCGGCTCCACCATGGAAGCTACCTTTGAGACGAGACCTTCTTGTTCAAGGTCCGTTCGAACATCCGTATCTGGTCTCACTCCAGCTGACTGCTTGGAGATTGAACGCTTGATCTTATCGAAGCGAGGGTTCTCAGATTCTGTTATCGATACTCTTGTTCAGGCCAGAAAGCCTGTAACTAGAAAGATTTACCACAAAATTTGGAAAAAATATATCTGTTGGTGTGAATCTAAAGGATTCCCTTGGGACAAGGTTAAGATTCCTAAGATTCTATCCTTCCTTCAAGAAGGATTGGAAAAAGGATTATCTGCAAGTTCCCTGAAGGGACAGATTTCTGCCTTGTCTGTGTTACTTCACAAAAAGCTGGCAGCTGTGCCAGATGTTCAAGCCTTTGTTCAGGCTCTGGTTAGAATCAAGCCTGTTTACAAACCTTTGACTCCTCCTTGGAGTCTCAACTTAGTTCTTTCAGTTCTTCAGGGGGTTCCGTTTGAACCCTTACATTCCGTTGATATTAAGTTATTATCTTGGAAAGTTTTGTTTTTGGTTGCAATTTCTTCTGCTAGAAGAGTTTCAGAATTATCTGCTCTGCAGTGTTCTCCTCCTTATCTGGTGTTCCATGCAGATAAGGTGGTTTTACGTACTAAACCTGGTTTTCTTCCAAAAGTTGTTTCTAACAAAAACATTAACCAGGAGATTATCGTACCTTCTCTGTGTCCGAAACCAGTTTCGAAGAAGGAACGTTTGTTGCACAATTTGGATGTTGTTCGCGCTCTAAAATTCTATTTAGATGCTACAAAGGATTTTAGACAAACATCTTCCTTGTTTGTTGTTTATTCCGGTAAAAGGAGAGGTCAAAAAGCAACTTCTACCTCTCTCTCTTTTTGGATTAAAAGCACCATCAGATTGGCTTACGAGACTGCCGGACGGCAGCCTCCCGAAAGAATCACAGCTCATTCCACTAGGGCTGTGGCTTCCACATGGGCCTTCAAGAACGAGGCTTCTGTTGATCAGATATGTAGGGCAGCGACTTGGTCTTCACTGCACACTTTTACCAAATTTTACAAGTTTGATACTTTTGCTTCTTCTGAGGCTATTTTTGGGAGAAAGGTTTTGCAAACTGTGGTGCCATTTAGGTGACCTGATTTGCTCCCTCCCTTCATCCGTGTCCTAAAGCTTTGGTATTGGTTCCCACAAGTAAGGATGACGCCGTGGACCGGACACACCTATGTTGGAGAAAACAGAATTTATGTTAACCTGATAATTTACTTTCTCCAACGGTGTGTCCGGTCCACGGCCCGCCCTGGTTTTTTAATCAGGTCTGATAATTTATTTTCTTTAACTACAGTCACCACGGTTTCATATGGTTTCTCCTATGCAAATATTCCTCCTTAACGTCGGTCGAATGACTGGGGTAGGCGGAGCCTAGGAGGGATCATGTGACCAGCTTTGCTGGGCTCTTTGCCATTTCCTGTTGGGGAAGAGAATATCCCACAAGTAAGGATGACGCCGTGGACCGGACACACCGTTGGAGAAAGTAATTTATCAGGTAAACATAAATTCTGTTTTTTTTGTATAAAGCACAATTATTCCAATTCCTTTTATTTATGCTTCGCTCTTTTTTTCTTATCACCCCACTTCTTGGCTATTCGTTAAACTGATTTGTGGGTGTGGTGAGGGGTGTATTTATAGGCATTTTGAGGTTTGGGAAACTTTGCCCCTCCTGGTAGGAATGTATATCCCATACGTCACTAGCTCATGGACTCTTGCTAATATGAAAGAAATTAATTTATCAGGTAAGTTCTTACATAAATTATGTTTTTTACCATAAGGTATGGCGTAAATACCTTCATTATTGTGAATCTAAGGGCTACTCTTGGAGTAGGGTTAGGATTCCTATAATTTTGTCTTTTCTCTAGGAAGGTCTGGAAAAGGGTTTGTCAGTCAGTACTCCGAAAGGTCAGATTTCTGATTTATGTATTCTGTTGCATAAGCGTTTGGTGGTTGTGCCAGATGTTCAATCGTTTTGTTAGCCCTTGGTCAGAATCAGGCCTGTGTTTAAGTCAGTTACTCCTCCTTGGAGTCTTAACCTTGTTCTTAAGGTTTTGCAGCAGGCTCAGTTTGAGCCAATGCATTCCATAGATATTAAATAATTATCTTGGAAGGTTTTGTTTCTTGTTGCTATTTCTTCTGTGAGGAGAGTTTCGGAACACTCGGCTTTGCAGTATGATTCTCCTTACCTTATCTTTCATGCGGATAAGGTGGTCCTACGTACTAGGTTGGGTTTTCTTCCTAAGGTGGTTTTAGTTAGGAATATTAATCAGGAAATTGTCGTTCTTTCTCTTTGTCTCAATTCTCCTCATTAGGAGCGTCTGTTGCACAACTTGGATGTAGCGCGTGCTTTAAAATTCTATTTACAGGCGACTAAGGATTTTCGTCAGTCTTCTGCCCTTTTTGTTTGTTTCTCGGGAAAGCGTAAGGGTCAAAAGGCTACTGCTACTTCTCTTTCCTTTTGGTTGAGAAGTATGATTTGTTTTGCTTATGAGACTGCTGGACAGCAGCCTCCTGAGAGAGTTACAGCTCATTCCACTAGGGCTGTCTAATCTTCTTGGACTTTCAAAAATGAAGCTTCTGTGGAACAGATTTGCAAGGCTGCAAATTAGTCCTCTCTGCACACTTTTTCAAAATGTTATAAATTTGATACTTTTGCCTCAACTCAACTGAAGCGGTCGTGCCTTCTGTTTAGGTCCACCTGTCTTTTTCCCTCCCAAGTCATCTGTGTCCTCTAGCTTGAATATTGGTTCCCACTAGTAATTGATGATGTCATGGACTCACCATATCTTAGGAAAGAAAACAAAACAAAATGTATGCTTACCTGATAATTTTTTTCCTTCCGGATATGTTGAGTCCATGACCCCACCCGTATATTTAAGACAGTTATTTTTTACTAAACCTCAGGCACCTCTACACCTTTGTGTTATTCCTTTTTCCATTTCCCTTTTTTCGTATGACTGGGGATTATAGGAAGGGGAGTGATATTTAACAGCTTTGCTGTAGTTCTCTTTGCCACCTCCTGCTGGACAGGAGAGATATTTCCACTAGTAATTGATGACGTTGTGGACTTACCATATGTTGAAGAGCCTATCTAGGTAGGCTCAGAATCAGAAATGCACTACTCTGAGCTAGCTGGTGATTGGTGTCTACATACATTTACCTCCTTATCATTGGCTCACCAGATATGTTCAGCTAGATCCCAGTAATGCACTGCTGCTCTTTAGCTATGTGTTTAACACCTTTGCAGGGGGTTAAACACAGTTATATGCCAGCAACAATTACACACTCTTAATACATTTTATGTCCCTTTAAAACACAAAGAAGTGAGTAATTGTATTTGTTTTTGCATATTAAAACAGTAGTTTTATAAGAACCTCTTAATTATTTGTTTCCCCCCCAGTTTGGTTAATCAGCAGCTGTATTGGCTGAACAGAATTGTACTGTTCCACGTGTGCTTCTAGATCTATTCTTCTTTGTTGAGAGAACAAGAGATTCTTAGTCCTTGAATTCTCAGTTCTCTCTACGCTGCTGTCGGATGATCTTTTGTTGACTGACACAGAAGTTGTAACAGCACAGCTCTGATTGGTTGATTAACCCTTGTATTAGCTGCATCAGCTGGATAGGAAAAAAAAATCTATTTCAGTTTAGTGCATGAAAGTGATCTGTGAAGCTCAAATCATTACTTCTGTGGCTCTAGATATTATGTACAATTCTAATATGTTATTATATTCTCATGTTCCTTTTTTTTTATTATTATTTGTTTAGTATGAACCAAGAGGACCTGGCAGGCCATTGTACCAAAGACGAATTTCAGCTAGTTCAGCGCATGCTGGTTCTGAAGATTTAGGAATTTCTCAAGAAAGCCTAGGTCAATGTAAAGAGCTTCAAGAGCATAGCAACCAACCTTCATACAACTATTCATCACCTGAGTTATGGGTTAATGCTCCCTCATCTGTCCCCTATCAGAACATTCCATGCAATGGATCCAGCAGACCAGGACAATCCAGGGATTTGTTAGGTAAATAATTTTATAATTAAGGAATATGCTGTTGTATTATCATTTCCATGTGAAGTTCAGACGTTTTAAATAATTCTGATTACATTAACATTGGGGTGTAAAAAATGACATGTATATACACTTACACCATGCTTGTCCAAACCAATACATATTAATAAAGGGGGAGATTAATACTCCTCTGAAGAGCTTGCATCTAAGAAGGTTAGAGATGGATCATACACAAGATATAATGGATCAATGGATTATAATTTCAATAGCACTGAGAAGTAAAAGCCAGTTGGAAATTTTATTTACAGTGAGGGGAGGTATGATGGATTTTTTGCGGGGAAGTTGGTTGCTCCTTTGAGCCAATGGGATTCTAAGAGCAGTAAAATTTAAAGATCAGTCTGACATGCCTTGGAAGTGCATTTAGATTTGTTTAATGTATTTACCATATTAAGTAATTTTAAGTACACACTAAGAAAAAGGGTACCAAAAACAGCTGGTAATTAGACTTAAAGGGATAGTCTAGTCTAAATTGAACTTTCATGATTCATATAGAGCATGCAATTTTAAGCAACTTTCTAATTGTCTCCTATTAATTTGTTCTTCATTCTCTTAGTATCTTTATTTGAAAAAGGCAGAATGTAAGCGTAGGAGCTGGCCCATTTTTGGTTCAGCACCTGGGTAGTTACAAAAGAAACAGAAAGTAAGTGGGAGCGCTACAATAGCTAAAGGTAAATAGACATTAAATGAATTCCAGATAAATAGCCCAAATATAGACAATACAATAAAACCATCAACAATTTATTCTCAAATAATGTATCATAAAATATAAAATAATCTAAAATTGGACGTCTACGATCTAACAGTAATATAAGACAATATAAAAATGTGGTAAGTATTCTGCAGCAGTCTATGTGCAAAGAAGTACTCTCACTGATATAATAAGTATAATAATTGAGCAAATTATCCCCTACTACTTATATCAGTCTGAGGGTTATTGGGACTAGTAAGGAGTTTGGTTTATTAGCCTAGCGCACAGTCCTACTCTATACTTCTATAGTGCTTGCTGATTGGTGGCTACATTTAACAAGCACTACCCAGGTGCTGAACCAAAAATTGGCCTGCTCCTAAGCTTTCATTCTTGCTTTTTCAAATAGATACCAAGAGAATGAAGAACATATTGATAATTGGAGTAAATGAGAAAGTTGCTTAAAATTGTCTGCTCTGTCTGAATCATTTAAGTTTAATTTTGACTAGACTATCCCTTTAAACTACCAATATTGCATACAAGCAGTGTGTAATCTTTTTGTGAAAGCTTACTCTATGTATGTTTACTATGTAAAATATGTCTGTGCACTATTTAAAACACATAAACACTGTTTAGCTTTATAACATTTGATTTGCCTTTAAATTCTTAAACAATGATTTCTCCAACATAGGTGTGTCCGGTCCACGGCGTCATCCTTACTTGTGGGATATTCTCTTCCCCAACAGGAAATGGCAAAGAGCCCAGCAAAGCTGGTCACATGATCCCTCCTAGGCTCCGCCTACCCCAGTCATTCTCTTTGCCGTTGTACAGGCAACATCTCCACGGAGATGGCTTAGAGTTTTTTAGTGTTTAACTGTAGTTTTTATTATTCAATCAAGAGTTTGTTATTTTAAAATAGTGCTGGTATGTACTATTTACTCAGAAACAGAAAAGAGATGAAGATTTCTGTTTGTATGAGGAAAATGATTTTAGCACCGTAACTAAAATCCATGGCTGTTCCACACAGGACTGTTGAGAGCAATTAACTTCAGTTGGGGGAACAGTGTGCAGTCTCTTACTGCTTGAGGTATGACACATTCTAACAAGACGATGTAATGCTGGAAGCTGTCATTTTCCCTATGGGATCCGGTAAGCCATGTTTATTAAGATAGTAAATAAGGGCTTCACAAGGGCTTATTAAGACTGTAGACTTTTTCTGGGCTAAATCGATTCATTATTAACACATATTTAGCCTTGAGGAATCATTTATTCTGGGTATTTTGATATGATTATATCGGCAGGCACTGTTTTAGACACCTTATTCTTTAGGGGCTTTCCCTAATCATAGTCAGAGCCTCATTTTCGCGCCGGTATGGCGCACTTGTTTTTGAGGACAGCATGGCATGCAGCTGCATGTGTGTGGAGCTCTGATACATAGAAAAGTCTTTCTGAAGGCATCATTTGGTATCGTATTCCCCTTTGGGCTTGTTTGGGTCTCAGCAAAGCAGATTCCAGGGACTGTAAAGGGGTTAAATATAAAAACGGCTCCGGTTCCGTTATTTTAAGGGTTAAAGCTTCCAAATTTGGTGTGCAATACTTTTAAGGCTTTAAGACACTGTGGTGAAATTTTGGTGAATTTTGAACAATTCCTTCATACTTTTTCGCAATTGCAGTAATAAAGTGTGTTTAGTTTAAAATTTAAAGTGACAGTAACGGTTTTATTTTAAAACGTTTTTTGTGCTTTGTTATCAAGTTTATGCCTGTTTAACATGTCTGAACTACCAGATAGATTGTGTTCTGACTGTGGGGAAACCAAGGTTCCTTCTCATTTAACTATATGTATTTTATGTCATAAAAAATTTTAGTAAAAATGATGCCCAAGATGATTCCTCAAGTGAGGGGAGTAAGCATGGTACTGCATCATCCCCTCCTTCGTCTACACCAGTCTTGCCCATACAGGAGGCCCCTAGTACATCTAGTGCGCCAATACTCCTTACTATGCAACATTTAACGGCTGTAATGGATAATTCTATCAAAAACATTTTAGCCAATATGCCCACTTATCAGCGAAAGCGCGACTGCTCTGTTTTAGAAAATTCTGTAGAGCATGAGAACGCTGATGATATGGTTTCTGAAGGGCCCCTACACCAGTCTGAGGGGGCCAGGGAGGTTTTGTCTGAGGGAGAAATTTCAGATTCAGGAAACATTTCTCAACAAGCTGAACCTGATGTGATTACTTTTAATTTTAAGTTGGAACATCTCCGCGCTCTGCTTAAGGAGGTGTTATCCAATTTGGATGATTGTGATTATCTGGTCATTCCAGAACCACTATGTAAAATGGAAAAGTTCTTAGAGGCCCCGGGGCCCCCCGAAGCTTTTCCTATATCCAAGCGGGTGGCGTACATTGTTAGTAAAGAATGGGACAGGCCCGGTATACCTTTAGTACCTCCCCCCATATTTATAAAATTGTTTTCCTATAGTCGACCCCAGAAAGGACTGATGGCAGACAGTCCCCAAGGTCGAGGGGGCGGTTTCTACTCTACACAAGCGCGCCACTATACCCATAGAAGATAGTTGTGCTTTCCAAGATCCTATGGATAAAAAATTAGAAGGTCTGCTAAAGATGTTTGTTCAGCAAGGTTCCCTTCTACAACCAATTGCATGCATTGTCCCTGTCACTGCAGCCGCGTGTTTCTAGTTTGATGAGCTAGGAAAGGCGATTATTAGTAATTCTTCTTCTTATGAGGAGATTATGGACAGAATTCGTGCTCTTAAATTGGCTAATTCTTTCACCCTAGACGCCACCTTGCAATTGGCTAGGTTAGCGGCGAAAAAATTCTGGGTTTGCTATTGTGGCGCAGAGCGCTTTGGTTAAAATCTTGGGCAGCGGATGCGTCTTCCAAGAACAAATTGCTTGACATTCCTTTCAAGGGGAAAACACTCTTTGGCCCTGACTTGAAAGAGATTATCTCTGATATCACTGGGGGCAAGGGCCACGCCCTTCCTCAGGATAGGTCTTTTCAAGACCAAAAATAAACCTAAGTTTCGTCCCTTTCGCAGAAACGGATCGGCCCCAAGGGCTACGTCCTCTAAGCAGGAAGGTAATACTTCTCAAGCCAATCCAGCCTGGAGACCTATGCAAGGCTGGAACAAAGGAAAGCAGGCCAGGAAACCTGCCACTGCTACCAAGACAGCATGAAATGCGGGCCCCCGATCCGGGACCGGATCTGGTGGGGGGGCAGACTCTCTCTCTTCGCTCAGGCTTGGGCAAGAGATGTTCTGGATCCTTGGGCGCTAGAAATAGTCTCCCAAGGTTATTCTCTGGAGTTCAAGGGGCTTCCTCCAAGGGGGAGGTTCCACAGGTCTCAGTTGTCTTCAGACCACATAAGAAGACAGGCATTCTTACATTGGGTAGAAGACCTGCTAAAAATGGGAGTGATTCATCCTGTTCCATTAGGAGAACAAGGGATGGGGTTCTACTCCAATCTGTTCATAGTTCCCAAAAAAGAGGGAACGTTCAGACCAATCTTAGATCTCTAGATCTTGAACAAGTTCTCAAGGTTCCATCGTTCAAGATGGAAACCATTCGCACACTTCTTCCTTCCATCCAGGAAGGTCAATTCATGACCAAGGTGGATTTCAAGGATGCGTATCTACATATTCCTATCCACAAGGAACATCATCGGTTCCTAAGGTTTGCATTCCTGGACAAGCATTTCCAGTTCGTGGCGTTTTCTTTCGGATTAGCCACTGCTCCTAGGATTTTCTCATAGGTACTAGGGTCCCTTCTGGCGGTGCTAAGACCAAGGGGCATTGCTGTAGTACCTTACTTGGACGACATTCTGATTCGAGCGTCGTCCCTTCCTCAAGTAAAGGCTCACACGGACATTGTCCTGGCCTTTCTCAGATCTCACGGATGGAAAGTGAACGTGGAAAAGAGTTCTCTATCTCCGTCAACGAGGGTTCCCTTCTTGGGAACTATAATAGACTCCTTTGAAATGAGGATTTTTCTGACAGAAGCCAGAAAAACAAAACTTCTAGACTCTTGTCGGATACTTCATTCCGTTCCTCTTCCTTCCATAGCGCAGTGCATGGAAGTGATAGGTTTGATGGTAGCGGCAATGGACATAGTTCCTTTTGTGCGCATTCATCTAAGACCATTACAACTGTTCATGCTCAGTCAGTGGTATGGGGACTATTCAGACTTGTCTCCGAAGATACAAGTAAATCAGAGGACCAGAGACTCATTCCGTTGGTGGCTGTCCCTGGACAACCTGTCACAAGGGATGACCTTCCGCAGACCAGAGTGGGTCATTGTCACGACCGACGCCAGTCTGATGGGCTGGGGCGCGGTCTGGGGATCCCTGAAAGCTCAGGGTCTTTGGTCTCGGGTAGAATCTCTTCTACCGATAAATATTCTGGAACTGAGAGCGATATTCAATGCTCTCAAAGCTTGGCCTCAGCTAGCGAGGGCCAAGTTCATACATCAACCATCAGGGGGGAACAAGGAGTTCCCTAGCGATGGAAGAAGTGACCAAAATCATTCTATGGGCGGAGTCTCACTCCTGCCACCTGTCTGCTATCCACATCCCAGGAGTGGAAAATTGGGAAGCGGATTTTCTGAGTCGTCAGACATTGCATCCGGGGGAGTGGGAACTCCATCCGGAAATCTTTGCCCAAGTCACTCAACCGTGGGGCATTCCAGACATGGATCTGATGGCCTCTCGTCAGAACTTCAGAGTTCCTCACTACGGGTACAGATCCAGGGATCCCAAGGCGGCTCTAGTGGATGCACTAGTAGCACCTTGGACCTTCAAACTAGCTTATGTGTTCCCGCCGTTTCCTCTCATCCCCAGGCTGGTAGCCAGGATCAATCAGGAGAGGGCGTCGGTGATTTTGATAGCTCCTGCGTGGCCACGCAGGACTTGGTATGCAGATCTGGTGAATATGTCATCGGCTCCACCATGGAAGCTACCTTTGAGAGACCTTCTTGTTCTAGGTCCGTTCGACCCACTCCAGCTGACTGCTTGGAGATTGAACGCTTGATCTTATCAAAGCGAGGGTTCTCAGATTCTGTTATTAATACTCTTGTTCAGGCCTGAAAGCCTGTAGCCAGAAAAATTACCACATAATTTGGTATATCTGTTGGTGTGAATCTGCAGGATTCCCTTGGGACAAGGTTAAGATTCCTAAGAGTCTATCCTTCCTTCGAGAAGGATTGGAAAAAGGATTATCTGCAAGTTCCTTGATGGGACAGATTTCTGCCTTGTCTGTGTTACTTCACAAAAAGCTGGCAGCTGTGCCAGATGTTCTAGCCTTTGTTCAGGCTCTGGTTAGAATCAAGCCTGTTTACAAAATTTTGACTCCTCCTTGGAGTCTCAACCTAGTTCTTTCAGTTCTTCAGGGGGTTCCGTTTGAACCCTTACATTCCGTTGATATTAAGTTATTATCTTGGAAAGTTTTGTTTTTGGTTGCAATTTCTTCTGCTAGAAGAGTTTCAGAATTATCTGCTCTGCAGTGTTCTTCTCCTTATCTGGTGTTCCATGCAGATAAGGTGGTTTTGCGTACTAAACCTGGTTTTCTTCCAAAAGTTGTTTCTAACAAAAACATTAACCAGGAGATAGTTGTGCCTTCTTTG
Organism: Bombina bombina; assembly: GCF_027579735.1. Classification (NCBI taxonomy): domain Eukaryota; kingdom Metazoa; phylum Chordata; class Amphibia; order Anura; family Bombinatoridae; genus Bombina; species Bombina bombina. Next base: position 1,504,484,398 of record NC_069499.1, on the reverse strand, counting down.
TGTCCTAATCCAGTTTCAAAGAAGGAACGTTTGTTGCACAACTTGGATGTAGTTCGTGCTCTCAAATTTTACTTAGCAGCTACTAAGGATTTCAGACAAACTTGTCTTTGTTTGTTGTTTATTCTGGTAAACGGAGAGGTCAA